>NC_031989.1:2820842-2861512 GCF_001879085.1 Nicotiana attenuata
ATAAAGTTTGGGGGCCAAATGGCTATTTTTTAAAGTTCCAAACGGTTGAAAATTAAAGGCCAACGGCTAGATTTTAAAATCTGACCGTTGGCTATTTTTTAAAAAAAAATTTTTTTTTTTTAAAAATTAGCCGTTGGAGCCCGTTAGGACCGCTAGGCCCGGTTGAACCGGCCCAGGACCGCCTGCCGGTCCCGGGCTTAGCGGTCCCGATCTCGTGGGCCTCGTGTACAAGACCGGCCCGTCACGGGCTTCCTACCCATTAAGGGACCGGCCCACCAGGACCGGCCCGCCGGGACCGTTTAGCCCGTTAGGACCGCGGGCCCGGTCCGGTCCCGGTCCCAGACCGGCCCACCAAACAGCCTTACATTAGGGTGATTAAAGACATGAATGATGGAACTAAGACTCGGGTTAGGACACTAGGAGGCGACTCCGAGCAGTTTCCGGTTGTTATGGGGTTGCACCAAGGGTCTGCGTTCAGCCCTTTCCTATTTGCCCTGGTGATGGATGCCATAATGCATAATATTCAAGGGGAGGTGCAATGGTGTATGTTATTTGCTGATGATATAGTCCTAATTGACGAGACAAGATGCGGCGTCAACGAGAGGCTAGAGGTTTGGAGACAGGCCCTTGAGTTTAAAGGTTTCAGGTTGAGCAGGACGAAGACGGAATATCTCGAGTGCAAATTTGGGCCCGAGCCGACGGACGCGGGAGTGGAAGTGAGGCTTGACTCCCAAGTCATCCCTCAGAGGGGTAGTTTCAAGTACCTTGGGTCAGTTATTCAGGGGACCGGGGAGATCGACGAGGATGTCACACACCGTATAGGGGTGGGGTGGATGAAGTGGAGGTTAGCAACGGGAGTCCTGTGTGACAAGAAAGTGCCACCGTTACTAAAAGGTAAGTTTTATAGAGCAGTGTTTAGACCAGTCATATTGTATGGGACCGAGTGTTGGCCGGTTAAGAACTCACACATCCAGAAGATGCAAGTAGCGGAGATGAGGATGTTGAGGTAGATGTGTGGGCATACAAGGATGGATAAGATTAGGAATGAAGTTATTCGAGAGAGGGTGGGCGTGGCGCCCATGGAGGACAAGATGCGGGAAGCAAGACTCAGATGGTTCGGGCACATTCAGAGGAGGAGCACTGATGTACCGGTGAGAAGTTGTGAGCGACTGGCGGTGGTGGGCACGAGGAGAGGTAGAGGGAGACCTAAGAAGTATTGGGGAGAGGTGATCAGGCAGGACATGACACGACTTAGTATTACTGAGGACATGGCCCTTGACATGGGATTGTGGAGGTCGAGCATTAAGGTTGTAGGTTAGGGGGAAGTTGGGAATATTTCTACAGCGAGCTAGAGTGAGACTAGATAGTTAGGAGTTAGGCTTAAGATGCTACTGATCAACTACTAATGCAGGGCATTATATTCTAGATATTAGTATACTTTCCTCTTTCTCGTATTTCCTATATTCCTTATATTGTTGTTATTTGTTATTTTATGTTATTTTATGTTATGTTGTCTATTTTATGTTATTTATCATGAGTTTATTGCTAGTACTAATATATCGTCACTTGTTTCTGTCACTTGTTTCCTTCTTGAGCAGAGGGTCTCCTGGAAACAGCCTCTCTGCCCTTCGGAGTAGGGGTAAGGTCTGCGTACATATTACCCTCCCCATACCTCACTTGTGGGAATATACTAGGTTGTTGTTTGTTTGTTTGTTTGTTTGTATACTTTGCTATATGAGGTAAAATTTCCTTTACAAAAATGATCTTGAAAGTGGATGTCTTGAAATTTTTAGGGGTATTACCATGTTTAGCTCGCGCCAAAAATTATTTACATTCAGTAGCCAAAAATATATATAAAATTTGTATAATTTTTGTATATAACATACAAAATGTGTATATATACAAAAAATATATATACTTTTTTGGATATTATTTTGAAAGCGACTATACAATGTCATTTTTTTCTATTTTTAACCCTGATTGTCTTATGGGCAAACTTTCTAAGTTTAAAATGTTTAATCTTGACGTTAAAGGTGGAGCAAGCAGGGCGAAAAGTTTGCCTCGGGGGCAAAAGTTTTAAATTTTGACTTACAAAAGGTTTACCCATAAGGTAAGTGGGGAACAAAATGCAACTACGCATTAGGGGTCATTTGGTTCAAGCATTAGTTAAACAAGGTTTAAGTTATCCGAGTATTAGTTATGCAGGAATTAAGATTATTTTATACATGTATAAAAAAGAACTCTAACTAAACATTGTATAGGTTGTGCAAGATTATCAAACATTGTATTAGTCGTCCAAAAAGTTTTACAGAGACCAAAACACCAACTAAATATTGAAATAAGTTATGCTTAATTTTATACATAATTATCCATGAATTAATATATAAGAAAGGCAAGCCAAACAACCACTTAATTCTTAAAGTATCATATTTCTCCAATTTTTCGCATCAGGAGTAGTTTTAGTTTTAAAAAGTCTTGTATGTAATCTTCGAGTTAAGGAGAAAAAGGTTAGAAAGATATGAGAGCTTCTCTCTCTAAAACTCCAATACTATTTTTCGTTATACTTATTTCCTTCATCAACTAAAACCATATACAACAAACCTACCAAACAACAACCAGCAATGAATGGCTCTACACAAAAATCTGCTTACCGGGAAACAATAAATGAACCACCTGATATAGGTACGACGTAATTGATGATACAAAACCAATCATGCCTTCAATATCTTTCCTTCAAACATTTCTCTCTAACAAACACCCACCAACAACTCCTCATATACAATAGAGTATCAACTATACATTGGATCTATCGGATGAAAGTTTCAACAGCAACCAAGATGAAGACATCTTTATACCAATCACTACTGAAGACAAATGCCGTTTATATACACCATGGAAATAATCAGTAATAGTTAAGGTATTTCGTAGGAAGATAGCACATCAACTATTACAAAACAAGCTTTTTGCCTTATGGATCGGAATCCAGTTGAAGATCTACCTCTAATAGATCTGGGCTCCAACTTTTTCCTCATCAAATTTCAAAAAGAAGAGAACATGCTTAAGGCACTACATGGAGGTCCATGGTTTGTACTAAATCATTTTCTGTCAGTTCGAAAATGGGAGCCAAAATTCATAGCATCATCTACACAACTCACATACTCAGTCATATGGGTTCGTCTACCGAAACTTCCCACCGAATTTTATGACGAGCAAATATTACAAGGGTGGGATCTAAGTTGGGACAGTTATTAAAGGTTGATGCATGCACTTCTTCTACCACTAGGGGAAGGTATGCTCGTATATGTATCGAAGTGCCCTTAGAAAAACCACTCAAAATACACATACTTATAGGACATCACAAGCAGATACTACTCTACGAGGGGCTTAATTTACTATGCACCAAATGTGGGCGCTTTGGTCATGCAAACTTTAATTGCTAATTTATATCACAACATCCACCGGATCAACTTACTAGTAATCACTCTTCGACATCAATAATTAGTATGATGATATATAGATTGTTAAATAAAAACTTTTTATCGGATGAACGGAGTTAAAAAAAGTAAATAATATGTAGATGTCCAACAGAAAAAAAGAGAGAAGGTAGCTAGTATCTTAGGAAATAGGAATGGCAATATAAGGAAAGAAAGTAACTTGAGTCTCAAGCGCAACCCTCCCAAGAACTCAAGGCACTGCTAATATCGTGTAATATGTTGGATGTTTAGTTTTCTAATATAATATCCTTTTCGTTCAAAAAAAAAAAACTTCAATTATAAATTTCCTATTAGACCAAATTGAATATAGTTACCTAAATTAAAAGATTTAAAAACTTGTAAACGGAAAAGAGGAAAATAAGTACGTTATTCTTTAATTTCTTAATTTTCTTCTGTTTAAAAAAATTATTCCTAGAAATTTCCTATTTGGATGAATGAAAGTAAGTTAAAATAAATAAAATGAAATTGAGAAAAAGTTAATTAAGGAAACTATATTTTCAGATTCTTCTTTTAAACCGTGGAGTATTAAGTTAGTTAAAAAAACTAATTAGGAATTATAAAAATTAGGAAATTAAAGAAAGTAACTTAAGTTCCAAGCGTTAACCTTCCGCAAAAGTCAAAACACTTTTCTCTCCTAAAAATTTGTTTCTTAATTTTCGTTGTTGGGATTAAACTGATACAGATATCTATAAATAATCCATTGCATCAATAAGCTTTCGCCATTCGTTTAGGGTTTCTTTTCATACTTCTTTGTCTTCTCACTTGAGAGAACGTTGTAACACTGAAATTTTAATGGGTCGAGCTAAATTTTAAATTCAAGATACTACAGGACCTCTTGAAGTCTGTCAGTATTGGTTGGAGGCTACTCTACCAAAACCCTAGGTCACTCCTATAAAGAGGGTTACATAATCCTTTAAAAAATATCTCAAAAATAGAGATATCTCGAAAATCCCATAAACTTACGAGATATTCACAAAGAGATCAAGAAGTGACCGGATAATTCTTGATAATCAAATACTTCAAGAAGATCCACAACATACTTCATGAATATCAAATAAAACCCGCAACATCCTACGTTCGAGAAACACGATGTTCTAGCCCTCGAATCACGGAGATAATCAGGAGAGAAGAATTAAGGGAACAAACAGAATTGTACCCGCGTCATTTTATCAATAAAACTGTGTTTCTTACTATTTATATTGTGGTTGTAATTTATTTTTGTATTCACAAATAATTTGTTGCAAACAAACGTATTGCGGCAATTACTATTGTCTCATTCTTGTGTTTTATCTATAAGCAAGAAAAAGAGACGTCGATATATATATATTATTTTATAATAGAAAAGGTGGAGTTTGGACGTGGCTGCATAGAGTCTTTTAATGAAAAGCTGAGGGTATTTTAGTCAACTCACGTATTCTCATATAAAGTGGCATCAGCAGCTTCATGAATGTCCACTTTCTTCCTCTTCTCTCAATCTGACTTTCCCAATATTCTCTCTTTGCTTTTCTATCATCTCTACTCCAAAGAGTTATTTTATCTGATTCCTCAGTTTGAACTTGACGTATAAACCCTAAGAGTTGAGGTAAAGAAGCCTTTTAATTCTCTGCATCTTCTTCGTTTCTTCTTATCTTCTTGGCTGGATATTCTAATTTCAGATCTGCTCCTCTTAATTTTTGCCTAAATTTTCTTATCCTTTTTCCCTTCGACGTTTTTGTTGGGTTCTCTTGATACTTCTCATAGTTATGTTATCATTTACTTCTCTCTTTGCTTAATCTCTATTTTCTCGCTTTTAATTTTTCTTTGTTGGAATATTCTTTTTGCTTTATTTATTGAACAATAAAATCTTGGGCGTTGTTAATTAATACTGAATATTTTTACTTTTGGTGTTTGGCAGGCTACTTTTGTTTAGGATTCATTGGCAAAGGCGCATGGGTCATCATTGTTTATGGGTTATTGTACACCCAAAGGTCTCAAGATACTGTATTGAAGTTTGTTACGGGGGATTGATGTGGTTCTTATGCTTGATCTGTTGAAGAAATTTGTCAATGCAGGCAACAAGACTTTGTAGGTATTGCTTTATGCTTTAAAGGCTTTGAATTGAAATTTCATGCTCGATTAGCAAACCCTCACAATAATGAATCAGACTAGGGTAGTTATCTTGGATGGAGACCCACTTAATTAGTATTTGTGATTTTGTGAAACTTATGCTGCTTGAATAACTTTAAGAGCATTGTGAGCTCTCCTTATAATCAAAAGAACCAACACAAAGTGGCTGAGGATTGTAAATTAATATTTTTCATATTGTGCTGTATGAATCAGCCTGGAAATTATTTAGGAGGAAGAAGCAAAGACTTCTATTGTTTCTTTATTTATTTTCATTCTTATTTTGCCTCTTCTGTTGTGCGTCAGATTCTGATGCTAATATTAATATTAGTCAAAATTTCATATACAACATGATTTGTCGTGCGGAGAGATTAAATTGTTCTGGTCATGGATTCACTTATATTCAATCTTCAAGAGTTGCTTAATTTGTGCATTAGAAAAATGTGCATGGAGAAATTATGATGTGCATTAGGAAAATGTCCATGGAGAATTATGATGTTTTCATATCAAATGCTTCTTCAACTATTTTTTACTAAGGATTATTTATGGTTAGTACATGTTTGAGGCAGATTCCTCATAAATTTACAATACACGCACATGCACCATCGTGGGAAGCTGATAAGGATCTTTTTGTTTATTGTTCTTTTTCTCAGAGCAGTTTTGGCGCTCATAGCGAGTTAAAACTTTTTGTGTCCTTAGTAGAAAGCTGTCCTTTTCCTGCTAATAGGCAATCTTTTGGTTACTGCTAAACTTTTGATTGTGTGATATTTACCTACAGATGTAACTGACAACGATGGGAAGAGCTTGGTGCGTTGGAGGTTGCTCCATATGAACTTCATCCTCATGTGAGTTTCGACATGTCTGCTTCACATCATTTAAATCAAAACTGAGGTTAATTTTGACTTTGTGCTAATCTTTATGAGTTGTTGCTCTCTTCCGATGTTACGAATCCTCTTCCAATTTTTGCTCCTAATATTTGTCGCTTTTGCTTTGTGGTTTTTTTTATTCAAAATTCCCCATTTTGATTCCAGCTTCTCTGTCGCATATGTTGTATGCATGTCTATGACAATTTCTTGGTTTTCTTTGTTTGCTGAACTAATTCAGCTTGGTAATCGGACTTCGGTAGGTCTTTGTTAGTTTCTCCTTCCGTTTTTTGGGTTTGTTTCTTGCTGGATTTTATATGTGTATTCAGTAGTTGTATCTTATTTGATGTTTGAAAATAGATATATAGATGCATGTTTGTGATATGCTATTATTTCCGATTTTAGTTATGTAAGTTTGCTTTGAGAGTTGATGGCTTCTTCGAGGATGAACTTCGTAGTAAAATTGTGATTCTATTTTTTCTTGTAATCTTGAAGTCTTTCTGCTTATGTAGTTGTTTGTAAACATATATTTTTTGTCCCCCTTTAGTGGATATTTGATATTTGATCCATACATAAATGAAAATTTTCTTCCTTTTCATATTTCTTTGTGTATTCGGCGCATGAATGTGATTATTGTTCAAAAGAAGTACTGGAACTTAGAAGAACTTTTTGGTGTAGTTAACGCGTTTGACAAATTGGCTGAAATAATTGAATTTTTTATCCTTCTCTGTTTTCCATAGGGTATTCTGCAATATACACCTCTGTCATTCATTAAGCCAAAAGGTACATTGTTTACTACAATATCAGTAAACAATATATTATGTGTTGTGTGTATATGTCAGTCGTGTAAAATTATTCTTTTGAGACATATTCTATTTGCTTCCCGTTTATATCTATTGCAATATTGTTACTATTTGTTAACTATATCAACAACAAATTAGATGTAACTTATCGCCACTTCAAAATGTACTAAATTATAAATAATTTGGCAAAAGTTATAAGCTTTTAGATCAGAAATCTATATACAAATACACTATGGATTGAATACCTAGATCTCAAAAGAAGACGCAACGACGGCTCTCTCAATACATGCTCGTAGGAGCTTCAAGTGTCTTTTATCATGTTAATGTACTAACTAGGACAGGTTCTGTTTGTGGTATACCTGGTTTTCTCATCATCTATGTAGATATTATTAGTGGTTGATGTTTTTGAATGAATTAACCAACAGTAGAAAGTGGAAAACAAATTAAAGTGAATGAATCAGAACCAGAGAAGAGAGAGTAGTGGTGCTTGTAACAGGATAGGCTTGCTGGTACCAGCTTCCTAAAAGAGATATTGCTTTCTTCTTTTATTAGAGTTCAAATGCTTGGGGAATACTTATAATAGACTCTGATGGTATATATTATCATCGGATTTGATAGCATTGTCTAGCAAAGCTTTACCGACGAAACTTGCTACAAAGATGACTGTGAAGGTGTGGAGTAGGTTAACAAGTTTCAAAGTGTCAATCAGTTAAGTTAATTACTCAAATCCATATGATAACTTACACTCTTCAACCCTTAGGTCGGAGTTTGATGGAATACTAGAAAATCCCTCCCTTTATAGTTTTTGCTACGTAAAAAGGGCTTTAGTAGCCTCCCATGTCTTTTAATACTAAAATGTGAAATAAATATTATATTTATGAGAGCAAGATAAAAGTATCATAAATAGGTAAAATCTCTTTACTAAAAGAGCTAGACATGAAGCCAGAGTAATTAACTTGGCATCAAATTTGCGGGGAGCTCTATATGCTTTGAGATACTGATGATTATGTAATTTTACCTGTATAATATGTGACAGATGAAAAATGACTTAACATTACATATGAAATCACCAATACAAAATTATGTTACTAAATAACATTAAATATTCTAGAAGCTTCTAAGCATTGGCTTCAAAAGTTGTGCTACAATTTTTTGTGGTACCTTGAGTTGTTCTAAGGAGTTGGTCAGTCATTCTTTTCTTTTTCTATATGAATTTTATTGGCAATCAAGTAAATATTCAATTCAACCATGTTTTCCATAATTCAAGTCAACTTAATTGTCTATCTTTTAAATGCAGGTGTTGATTGACTAGATTTAATGGCTGTGGTTGACTTCTTTATCAGCATATAGCAGAAGTGCCTAAATTAGTTGGGATGGAGAAGGGCTATAGTGTTTTCTTCATGGTTGATGATATTGAAGCATAAGTTTAAAGGTCTGCATAAGATTATTAAGGATGTACTTGAAGATAATTAAGGTGTCGTTTCTGATCGTATCAGGATCTTAGTGTTGTTTTATTATTGCTACAAAATCTCTAAATGGTTCTGGCATATATATATATATATATATATATATATATATATATATATATATATATATATATATATATGTCTAGCAAAAAGATAATAGAGAACCCACACAATGCCATCATGAATAAGCTCAGGCAATTCTACCGTTCATGAAAAATATGATATGCCTATCGAGGATTATTCCTGTTGCTGCTTGAGACTACTTTTCTCACCTTAGCGTTCAGCCTTGATTGTCGAACGCCTATGTGAATAGGATTATATGATTCTGAAATTAGTTAAATTTTTTATGAGGACCTAGAGACGCTGATGTAGTTCCTTTAATTTTTGCTCTCATGTTAGCACATTGTGAAGTGACGACACAAACATGTGTGATAATATATTTTTGTGCCTTTTTATAAATAAAATAATGTATGTTTGTCAAAACAAACAATAATGTTCTTTAGGAAGAAGTGAAAAGGAATATCAGGAGAAAAATATGCAGAATGAATTGATGTATTTATTAGTTGGTAAGTCTAAGCTCTCCCCTATAGATCTTAGAGTGTAGCATGCACTGGGCAAGGATATTTTTCAACATTAAATGCTTATTTTGCTGTCATTAAATCAGGTAGGTTGTGTTTTATTTTGCTTCGTATCTGTTGCTCCGCTTATATCACCAGATATTTAAGTTGATAATTAATATTTTCTCGCATGAATTGAAATGTTTAAGCTGTATCGTTGGGCCTGTGTTGGTCAAGGGCCATAAAATAAACTTGTATCTGCTAATTTTCTTAAAAGAAAACAAAAATATTAGCCTTAAGTTTAAGGTGGCACTTACAATAGATTTTTATTTTACACATAAGAAATGTAAAATAAAATATAACATAACTTTGTAGACCTTATTCATGAGACACCTTCCCGTACTGAACTCTTTTTAAAAGAAATTCCTTCTAAAGAGAAAGATAAAAATTGTCTAATTATTACTCGAGCACAGAAAAATTCAAGTTAGCTGTCAGTGGCTGACTGTTCAAAGATAGCTAACAGAGTACATTATTACTAATCTCACTGGATGTTTTATTTCTCCCCCTTACTTTTTTGACAATTAGCCAAACTTACCAAGTGTGTGCAATGCACACGCGGCTGACGTGGCGAATGACAATAAAAAAAGAGCATATACCCAATCAGAAAATGACATTCTCAAAAAGAAAAAAAAACTTTAATTTATACCCAATCAGAAAATGACAAATTATTAACAAAAGAAAAGAAAAAAAGGGCACATTGGTGTTCTTGGTGTTCTTCACTATCTTTATGTCTATTATTGTTCCAACCACGATTTTAATCCAAAATTTTAAAAGAAACTTCTCCAAATTTGTTATAACTTCAACTAAATAATCTCTACAAAGACTTGAAGACAACCCCAATATTAATTTCTCAATTTTTCATCAAATCAAGTAACCCATTTTAAACTTTCAAGCTTTCTTAAAGACCCCATTAATGGTGTTCTTGGTGTTCTTCACTATCTTTATGTCTATTATTGTTCCAACCATGATTTTAATCCAAAATTTCAAGAGAAACTTCTCCAAATTTGTTATAACTTCAACAAAAGATTCCCTACCAAAACTTGAAGACAACCCCAATATTAATTTCTCAATTTTTTATCAAATCAAGTAACCCATTTTAAACTTTCAAGCTTTCTTAAAGACCCCATTAATGGTGTTTTGACTTCAAATGAAGAATATGGTCCTACTTCGGTTTCAATCAACTGAGATGGTTGTTGGTTCAAACTTTCGAGCTAAATTAATGGTGGAGGCACAACAATGGTGAAAGTGGGGGATACAATGGTGGAGAGAAAAGAAGAAGAAGAAGAAAGAAAATGAAAAAAATGAAGATAAAATTTATTTTTTGGGCTCTTCACGCGCCAATTTTGGGTGAAGCTCACTTTATGTGCCAACTCAGCAAAAAGTGTCTAATTGGAACAAGTTTAGTGTAGTATAAGTGCTCAATAGGAACAACCTTCAGTTTAGGTGTCTAAATGAAAGATGGTGTCAATTTTAAGTGTCTCAAGATGTATTACGCCTTTAAAAAAATATTACGCACATGGAAGAGATAACGGGCACATAACCATTTAAAACTGATAGTCATAATAACATAAATATAACCAAATCTAAGCTTTACCACAGTGAGACAAAACTGATGCATACCATCTGCTTCACTTGAACCAATTATACACTTTAAATACTTTCAAATCCGACCATAGCTAACATAATACACTCAATAATTAAATTCGTATCAGGAAAAAATTAATTAAATACGTAATTGTAACCATACTCGTAGGCAATTTCACCGTTATTTGTGCTACAGATTTACTACACAACAAAATTCTATTTTTGCTGCATGGGTAGAGAGAGTAAAGCCTCCCATCTTCATAATTCTCCAGTCTTCACTACACTACACTGTATGTAACCGCAGCTAATTCTTCTATTAAAACTGCAGAAAAGAGGCTCCCCTAACTACAGAGCCAAAACAAGAACATGGCAAGAAAATTCACTGATTATCGACCAAGGAATCTTGCAACTGCTAGAACAGAACGGAAGTATTCCTTCTTTAAAATGTCAAAGCTCGCAAATCAGTTAGCTTCCAATCTACACGGTTGTCTTTTTCGTGGGTTTGTTACCCTTACTTTTACCACCCTTCTTTTTCTGCATACCGCCACGTTTGTGGTCCTCCGATCTTCTATGGGGATCTACTTCCTAGAATTTGATAGGCTTTATGATAATACCATTCCTTTTTACCACCTGTGAGAATTATAACACAAGCAAAGAAAACATCAAACAACTTCCAGATCACAGCTACAAAAACAACCCCTCCTCTCACCAAAATAGGGTAGTAACAATGAAAAATCTTATGACCAAAAAAGGGAAAGGGCTAAGAAAAGGAATATATTTCATCCAACTGGATTTTAACATTTCAGATAACAGGCATTGACCCTTTGTCACTCTTTTTTCCTTATACTTCTGGAAACAACAAGGATATGGAAAAATAGGCAAAACAAAAGTTAGATAGTATGATGGAGGACGAACCTCTGGGCGAGTAAGAGCTCCAACTGTTGTTACGGGGTTGAATTCAGGTCCAATGGGCATCCGAATGCTCTGCTCAAAAACTTCTTGGGAAGTAAAGGGATAAGGTAACGTTGGCGTGTGTAGCTTCTCAGCCTGCACGGAAAAATAGAAATTAGAAATTGAGTCAATCGCAGTAAAAGTTGGACAATTTGAGCAAAGACAAGCAACACTGAAGACATAGCCTTCTGTATATGTAACAAACACAGAAGTTGTCTAAGCATGCATCTGTTGAACAGGCTTGAGACAAGTGTAGGGAACCTGAAGAAGAATTTGTTGTTGTGGCTAAACAATGAAAAAAACCTAACTGAAGTTTCAATGAGTGTCTGAAAATTTCCAGCACAGACAGCATGATCTACATAAATTTAAGAATAGTGTTTCCAAAAAGAAAGCAGGTCCATAACCTTTCCTGTAAATGAACGACGGTGAAGTTGAAACTCTCTACTGCTTTCTGCCATTGTCTGTTCTTTTTTTTCTTTTTTTATTTTTTTACTTTTGTTTGATTAGCAATCCAACTTCTCTTTAACTGCTAACCTTGACTGTCACAGAAGGTGATTTTAATTTTCACTAATTTTTTTGATAACCAAAATGATTTTATTTTCAAAAAATTTAATGCCAAGGGAAAAGGAAAACACAATAAATTTTTTCCATGCATGCACATAAGTATGCAATCACAATAAGTAAAGCTTAGGTTTAGCCTCAACATCTAAAATCTAAACAGACATCAATCACGAGAATGTTTATTCTTAAATCAGGTTAAGGATGAAATACGTTTATGACCAACCTTCTTATCCCTCTTTTCGGAGATAATAACATGATTCAAATTTGCATCTTTTCTGTTCTTGAGAGCTTCTTCCCTTTTCTTTTTGGCAATATCATGTTCTGCAAGCATCCAAGAAGGTGGACCTCTCTTCTTTTGTATATTGGTCCATTGGCCCCAACCAGGCAGTAAAGGGGGTTTTTCAGGCTCGGGAACTTCCTCATTCAAGGCATCTTGTTTTTCTCTCTCAAAGTCGTCTTCAACATCATCACCAGCAAAAGCACGCCGAATAAGTTCTTCCTGAGATGGGATTTTATATGTGGACTTGGTCCCAGCAGATAAAATCCCATCAACCATTTCTCCTCCGCTATCTGTATCATTATCCTCATCAATTTCCTGCAAGCAGAATTAAGAGTCAATAATAACAAACGAATTCTTTGTGTTTTGCACCCCTTATGTGTGCTCTTTTTTTATTTACACCCTAGCCTTTCTTTTTTAATTTGCACCATAATCTCCCTATTTCTTTGTAAAATAATTAAAACACTCTTTTCTTAATTATCCACGGGGGGGTGATCGGAAAAAAAAAATATTACATATTGGGCAGGAACCACATCTGCCAGAGACAGCATATGCAGTAAACTATCTGAAGAAATCTAGAGGTCCCAAGATAAAATTCTTGAGCACTTCCACCATAAACAATTCTTGAGGATTTTTTTTCATAACAAGACAAATCAGGTACCGACCAAGCTAATGTAACTCAACTTCGAAGAGGAAACAACATTTCGTTAAAGTTCTCTGTCTTGTTTCTTTTCATTAATTATTATTCACATTTTGTTGAATTGGTGTTTGCTAATGCCACATTCTTTTGCACAGCTTTGAAACCTTTTGTGCTTTAGCAAGTGCAATTGCAAAAGGGGCCTATTCGATTTGCAACAGTTCAGAAAATATATTTACATTTCTCCTATTTTACAAAATAGACATTGAAGTACAAAATAAAGCAGTTGTAAAGAGGCTTGCTCCAATTTTCTCCCTATTTTTGCAGATGTTACAATCTGCTAATTTAACATTGATGACGTTGAAGCAGAAAATAAGGCAGATTTTTTTTATCATATCACAAAGAAAATAGAAAGAGAAAAAGTAAGATTTATCAATTAAGAAATGCAATATGGAGAAGTTACATGGAGGAAATGGGAAAGTAAGAAAGGGTAAAATAAAGCATAGAAGATATACAATCTTCAACTTCTAGCTGCTGGAAGTACTGTGACCATTTCGTATTTAAGCTTACAGCCACTTTCGTGATAGTGGAGGAAAAAAAAAACTCTTCATTTCTATTCTCTCAAATAGTGCGAAGTGCATTTTCTCTTGTCACTGTCCTCTGCATACATAACTTTGGTGAAATACAATTTTTTGGTTTAATACGTGAGAACTTTATTTTATTTTACACCATATTTTTTCTTTTTCTTATTTGTATTTTCCTTATTGTGCCCTCAGTAATAATCAAGAAAGAAAGTGCCTTTATGTTTTGCAAGGAAATAAAGAGATAGGGAGCAAATCACTAAACATATTATGATTAGGACAAGGTGTAGATCACAAAAAAGAGCACACATTAGGGGTGCAAAATGCAAAGCTTTCGTAACAAACAGGTCAGAGAAAGTTGCATTGTTGATTCAGCATATAGAGAGATTACCTCCCCATCAGGTTCACTCGCAACAGGTTCTGTGATCTGTAAAGCCATCGCACTTTTTGCATTTGCAGATTTTGTCTGCTTCCCTTTAACTGAAGTATCATTCATCTGTTCACCAAATATACCAATAAGACTAACTTTGCTAAAAGGAGTAAGAAAACAGATTTTTGAGAAAACAAAAGCTGAACCTTTTTCCACGAGTCGTCTGCAAAAACGGAAACTTCGTATGATGTCTTTGAGCATGGTTCTCTCGAAATGTCCTCAAAACTCTGAAACTCAGGACAAATTCAAACTTTAATCACCTCAAACAACTCAGAGAAGAGGGCAATATGAGATGTTACTGCAGGATTTGATGAAGTTCACGATGCAATTACCTTAAACAGAGAATCATGACCAATCTCAGACTCTTCACGAAGTGAACTGGGATCAAAATGAACTTCCCTCTCAGGAAAATTATTTTCTTCACGAGCAGTAATGCCAGTTTCTCTGGCATCTCTCTCACCTTCACTATCACTGTCACCATAGTAATTGTCTGATGTCGCTTTCTTTTTAGGTACAAGTTCCTGCTTTTTTTGAGCTCCAAAAACTCTCCTACCACTCAAAATATTTGTTCCTTGAGTTTTTGGCTCGTTCTTCTCTTCGAATTCCTTCAATAATGACTCATACTCTTTTAGAGCAAGCTTTGCTTCTTCATCGGCCGCTTCTTTCCTTCTTTTCAATCCACGGACCTGTGAAATGGCAGTGTTTCAAGATGGTACATAAACAATCTGAGATGCGTAACCATAAATGAAATTCCAAACTTCAAAAAATTAAGAGCAAGTATTGGTGCAAAGGAAAGATTGATGAAATTACCATGAAAGGTAAAGAAAGCACTCCTGACGCTGGCAATTCTTCATCCCCATCTAAGACTTCAACAGTCTTGTCCTTTGCTTTCTTCAACAATTTCATTGCAGCGCCCTGATCTGATGCATCAGAAGTCTCATCAAGGTCATCATCATCACTGTTTTCTTCACTACTACTACTCTCTTTCATGTTATTTGCTTTTCTTGTCAAAAGGGCATGTTGATTCAGTTGTTCAGTAATAGCAGCTCGAGTTCCATCGTCTTGCACATCCAAGCCACGTTGTAAGATGCGCTTTGCCCACTTGGAGTTGTTCTTGTGCTTCAGAGTCATGCGTTCCTACATAAAATTTAGTCTCCAAAGAGACAAACTCAATCAGTAAATAGCCTGAAAAGCAGAAAAGACTCCTAGGTAAGTTCACACAAGTAATGAAAGAAATTACCTCTGCCCTATTGAATTCTTGTTTCATTGCCTGCTCTTTGGCTGCTTCTGGATCAGTTTCAACTGCAGTACCTGCTTGTTTCAATCTATCTTTCTTCAGCAAACGATGATACACTTTCGATTTTATCTTCTTGACTCGTTTTGCCTTCGTTTCATGACGGAAAAGAAGACTACGCATCTTAGCAAGCTGGTCTTGGCGGTCCCTCACATCTTCTACAGATATCTGTCAAAGTGGTACACGTTAATATAATAAAAAAATTACAGGCACCATTTTGCTTTAAGAAAACTAAATGAAGGACCATTAGTATGAAATACGGGGTGTAAAATTTTATGACCTCCATACCTTATTCAGTTCAAGAAGCCTTGCACCATCTTTTCTATGAGCTTCAACAATCTCATTGTCATTAACAAGAGAAGCAATTTCTTTCTCAAAATCAGTTCGTGGTTCAAATTCAGCAGCTATAGCTCCTACAGTAGAAAATCCCACGTCCTTATCTTCGTCAAAATAGATAGTTGTTGCTTCTCTGTTTCTTTTGACATGAGGTTCCCATTTCGTAACATCTTTCTTGCTAAAATCATAAGCTACCTTTCTTTCCAATCTCTGTTGATCTGGTTTCGGCAGAGGTGCATGCATGGGCATGGACTTCTTCTCCATCCGACTCATGCTCTTTCTAACTTTGCTATAGCCAGACTTCCCCTGGAGAGGGCCGAGAAGATCCTGGACGCTAATGCGGCCATCTCCATCCAGAATATCACGACTGGGATTATATTCAGACTCTGGATATGCCTCGGATATAATAACATCATTTTTCTTCTTCTTTCCTATCATTCAGACATCTTTTGATCAGTCCTTCTCATCTTGGATCACACAATGTATTCAAAGAAATGCCATGTAATGACTTTGAAGAAACACATCATATTCTACTAGTAATTGCAAGCATTAACCACGAGAAATGTGGAAGGAAGTTGACCATCAAAAACATCAGTCGGAAGACCAGTGATTTCTAGCAATAACCGTGAATGCCTTCCATCATCCTCTTCCTCATCTCGCCGACCATCCTCGTCTTCATCACCATCTCCTTCATCTGATGATACATTTTCATCCTACATGGAAAAGTTCAATGCTTATAAATAAACCAAAACCCCCCAAAAAAATTGAATTCTCTATTCCCATATTGTGCAGCTAATGCAAATCAAAAAAAAATTGATTGTTAAACTATATTGATTTCAGTAATTAGAATGTGTTGTGGAAGTATTTACAACAGTAGCCACTAATGCTTGAGTTGGGATAGGTTGTCTACATCACATCCCTTGGGGTGCGACCCTTCCCGATCCGTGGATGAACGCGGGATATCTAGTGAACTGAGGTGTAATGAGGGATTGCAACTTTATTACCTTTCATGTAGTTTCCTAATATTATTTTAAATATTGTTAACTGATTCCTCCCTACGAAATTCATTCAGTCCAATAATATTCTTCCATAATAAAACTCAGACATAAAAAAAATCCAGCCAATGATTAAAAATTTCCAAGAAAAATAGACCTCAAAAGCTGAAAATAAAAAGCTTTCAGTACCTCAAAATCATCAGGAAGCTCATACTGGAAATTCTCAACAGGGTCAAATCGTTTATTTTTCTTGGATTCTTCTTCAGCAACACCTTCTTCATATTCATAACAATCATTAACAGCTTCATCATCAGAAGCAATGTCTTCGTCGGATTCATAGAACCTTTTGGGTAATTGAAGCTCCTTTAACATAGCATTAGGCAAACGCGGACCTTTTCTTCTACCATCTTTACCTTCATGTGAATTTTGTTTTCTCTTCTTAAAGTCTTTTCGACCTTTGTTTTGGCTGTTCCCTCCTCCTCTGTTTTTCCTCTTCAACTCCGCCATCACTGTTGAAAAAGAAGTGTAAGAAGAAAAGGGTCAGTGGGTTTGACACGCGCCGCCGAGGGAGACTGGTGGTGAAAGAAAGTCTCAATGGCTGAAACTAGCGCAAATCAACCGCTAGTCTCAATGGTGGTGAAAGAAAGTCTCCAGTCATGGATCATCAGGATCAGACGACAACAAATGTTGTCAATCCCCCGATTCCAACTCCACCAGTCACAACAACCATCTCTAATATTATGGATCTACTAGTATGGAACTGTGGGGGCTCTCATAATCCGGAGATTAGGCGCCATTTCAGATTCTTATTAGATAATCATAGGCCAGTCCTAGCAATCCTTCTAGAAACACACATGCAAGACCATGAAAGGCTTCGTGAGGAATTCAATTTCACTAACATTGCCCAGGTGTCCACTAATGGACAAATAGGTGGTTTGGTTGTGTTATGGAATGAAGCTCTAATTACTGTGGAGGAACTGAGGATGTTTGAACAAGAAATCCACTGCCTTGTCCAGGTATGTCCCACTAAACCTAAATAGCTTCTATCTGCAATTTATGCTAGCAATTCTTACTAATTACGTAATATTCTTTTGGGAAAGCTTAATGAATTTGCATGACAATTTTAATACTCCATGGCTAATAGGGGGAGACTTTAATGACTTATTGTATTCACGAAAAAAATTTGGAGGGCTTCCTATTAGAGTTAATAGAGTAGACAGATGTACAAGTTGCATTAATTCTAGCAAGTTAATTGACTTAGGCTTTAGAGGTAGTCGTTTTACATGGACAAATAAACGTAGAAATGGTCATACAATTCTAGAAAGACGATCGTTTTTTCTCAAATTATGACTGGATAAATATGTACCCCGAGGCTACAGTACAACACTTTCCTCGAACGTATTCTGAACATTAGAGGCCAACAAACATACTCTTAATAAAAATTTTAGATTTAAAAACTATGTGGGTGTAACGCCCACAATTTCATTGCACCAAACATGGACTGATACACCACCCCTCATAGAATCCACTATAAAATTTCAGGAAGTTGTCACAACATGGAATCAAACTATCTTTGGAAATAATTTTAATCGTAAAAGGAAAATGCTAGCTAGGCTAGCAGGAATACAATCTTCTATACATTATCCAATTAGTTTTTTTCTACAAAACTTGGAAGCACAACTGACTAATGAATTTAGTAGTATTCTTAGAGTAGAGGAAAAATTTTGGAAATTAAAATCACGATTAATATGGCTAAATGAAGGGGACGCCAACACGAAATTCTTCCATATGTCTACTTTACATAGACGTAGGAGAAATAGGATAACTTCCCTAAATGATTCAGTAGGTAATTGGAGTTATGACCAAAATAAAATTCAAGAACATATCCTAACTTACTACAAGAATCTTTTCACTACAGAACAAGAACAATCATTAATTATTAACACTGACTCAAACTCTAGTCTACTAAATTTTACAGACTTCCAAGCTTTAGATGAACCACTCAAAAACAATGAAATCACTCAGGCTCTATACAGTTTTAGTCCTTATAAAACACCTGGTCCAGATGGACTCCATCCTTTCTTTTATCAAAAGTAATGGCCTGACGTAGGTAACAAGGTAAAACAATTTTATCATGAAATTTTTAATACTAGGATTATACCTCCAATACTAAATCAAACTTACATATGCCTTATACCAAAGGTGAGGCATGCCCAGTATATTCAACAATATCGACCAATAAATCTATGTAACACCACTTACAAGATTATAACAAAAATCATAGTTAACAGACTTAAGCCTATTATCTCGGCAATGATAGGACCAACACAAACCAGCTTTCAACAGGGTAAAAGAGCTTCTGATAATGCCATAATAGTACAAGAAGCTTTAAATCACTTTGCAAAAATGAAAGGAAAGACTGGTTTTATGCTTCTAAAATTAGATCTTGAAAAAGCCTTTGATCGACTGGAATGGTCGTTTATTAGGAAAACACTTCTTTACTTTAATATCCCTACATCTATGATTAAGTTAATCATGTCTTGCGTTACTACTACTTCCATTTCTATTCTCATTAATGGATTACGTGCTCCTTATTTCAAATCTTCCAGAGGCATTCGCCAAGGTGATCCTTTGTCACCGTACTTATTTATAATGTGTATGGAAATATTTTCATGTTGCATTATCTTATCTATAGAATATCTACGATGGCTGTCACACCACCTTTTTCCTACCCCGGAAGGGTATAAGGGAGTTTTTTCCAACGTAAAGTGACAATCGAAACGGGATTTATTTATTTAAAGATTCAGAGTCGCCACTTGGGATAATTTATGGTGCCCCAAGTCACCGGTTTCAAATCCCGAATCGAGTAAAGATTGACTCTGTTTTACAATTCGCGAACACAGAAATCCGGGTAAGGAATCCTGTTAACCCGGGAGAAGGTGTTAGGCATTCCCGGGTTCTGTGGTTTTAGCACGGTCGCTCAACTGTTATTATTGGCCTATTTATCTGATTTTAAAACACCTTTAAACCTATGAGCCTTTTTAACTTTCTAACCGCTTTTAGTATTTCAGAAAAACTCAAGGTTATTTAAAACATAACGTAAGCCACGCTACGTGAAATGCACCCGTGGTTCACGACACGTTCTATTTAACCTTGTTGGAAATTAAAAACGGGTCATATGAAATGCACACCCGAGCCCTTTTAATCTAATTTGACGTAGTTGAGTTGAAGAATAGCAACCCAATTTTTATACCGTGAATAAAATCATGTTCAGCTATAACCAATTCGAGTGACATGCAAGTAGATAACTATATGAACAAACTCAAAACTGGAGATAATAACCGAATAGATCACAGTATCAAATCGTCACATAACCAATTAACATTCAGCTAGAATAAAACGAGTAGAATCAAATGCAATGGCCATTAAGCCCAATGCACAATATACAGCAAAGGCCGAATCTGATTCTTAAGAAACTATCCCTATGTCATCAAGCTTTTACACTCAATTTGCTGTCAATTACAAAGAGGAAGTATCAAACAAACAGAGTCAATTACATGTCTTTATTGGCTTTTTCCTCCTCCAGAAAGTACACACTGGAAAGATCCCCATGTAGCAGGTTAAGCACACATAAAACAACAATTCAAGAAGCTCAATTACACAAAGTTAAAATCAGTACTCTGTCACTAGGAATTTCTAATTATCTGGACATTCTTTCGATTATAAAGGAATTTCACAAAGTCAAGATCAAAATAAATTAAGTTTACAAGCGTCTGCCTAGGATTTTGTCCCAAAATACTCAACTACAAATAATGTGTTTAGAATGTGCAACTTCAGATTCGCGTCGTCTAATCAGAAAGTGAACTAGAAAGAACGAGAGATGAATCTTAAATAAACTAGACAAAATTGATTTATTCGACTAAAGCCATGTATAAACAAATAAGAGCCGTAAAAACAGAAGTATGAATCAAAACGGACCTCAATGTCAAAATCCTTAAAATCCTGATTAATGACGGAACACCCAGCAAAATCTTAAACGAGCAAATGAACCTACGATCGGAGACCTCGGCGGGCAGCGGCGATTTCAGTAGCCTCAACTCAAATGAAACGCCATCTCACCACTGTTTCTGTCCGTTTCATTTATCGAGCCTTGTTGCTCTGTTTTGGAGAGAGGAAGAAGCACAAGGGTATGGTGTTTTCAGTGGTGAAGGAGATGAAGGAGGTCTGGTTCGTTGGGTAATAGTGTGGCGGAGAGCAGCAGCGTCTTCCGGCGAGTTACTGGTTCAGTGAAGAGGTGATGAGGTCGTTTGGTATGAGCTCTGTTTTGGGGTGTTCCCGGGTGATGAAGTAAGGTGGAGTTGCTGGTTTTTTGGGGGTTTGTTCGCCGGGTAGGATGAAGAAGAAGACGTTAGGGGGGTGGGGGTCTATCGTTGGAAAAAAAACGGCTGTTAGTCTAGGGCAGCCTGTATTTTTTTTGTGTCCTCCTCCCATTTCAGGCGTTAGTCTCTATTAGGTAGGTCTAGGTTTAGGTTATTTTTTGTATTTTTGTTAATTAGTCCCTACGTCTTTTGTGTATTAGGTCCCTAAATTTGTAAGAAAGGTATTAAGGATATTGGGCTCACGGAATGGGCTTGGAAATTATGGGTTAGGTCCTAAAATTAGGCATAAAAATGGTTCGTTTGAACCCAAATTTTATTCTTTCTCCACAAACGAGCCTAAAACTACGATCTCATTTATTAATTAAACCTACAAAAGTAAAATAACTATTAAAATGAGACTGAATATTAAAACAAAACTATTTTTTATAATTTTTATTTTCTTGTAATAAATACAGTAAAAGAGTAAAAATGGGTTGAAATAGCTATATTAGGCCTAAATTAAATATTTACGTGCTAAAATATGAAAAATATTGGGAGGGTCAAAAACCGCATGTCTACAGCTGCCCCTCTTTGACTGGAAATGCAAAGAGTTTTCAGACAAAGAACAACTAGACAGGTTTTTTGACCCGGCCCTTATTTGGAGAGACTAAAACTAAGAGAAAATGGGAATGTGACCGAGCCCTGGTATCTGAGCTGCCTACATATCCTTGTCTATAAAGGAATCAGGCCACGTGTAGTTCAGAAGTTAGTGAGATGATGGAGTATGCCGAGGTGGAGAGCTAGTCGAGGTGTCGTTCCGCCGAGGTTCCGGTCCTGATGTTACATCAAAAATCAAAACATGAAAAAGACTAGCTAAGCCTATCAACTACGAGTTACAAGATTCCTATCTATAAGTCTTCTGAAGCTTGATCTTGAGTCTTGAATGGTTCTTCATGCAGACTTTAGATTTGAACCTTGATGCTTGCTAGTTGCAAGTGCTAGTTCATCCTTCTTCAGCTTTTCGGATCAAGACCAGGCATGCAGTGCGTGTGACCTCGGCCATGTCTTGAGCATTCCACATCTTTCATCAACTTCTGCATTTGGATTAACTTCTTGCCTTTCTCTTTTTTTTTCTTTATTGTGACTAACTTCTGTTGATCACCTCAGACTGTTGACTCGCATTCTTGTCGCGAGCTTCTTTTGTTGCTAACTTGAATTGTGTTCTGAAGTGAATTCTCTTATTCTCCAGGTAGGCAGCTGATTGATGAACTTAAACTGTCTTTCTTTGACCATTGTTTCCTTCCCTTTGTTTTCCGGGTGGACTCCTGATTTCAAGCATTTGAATTATCTTCCTTTCCTCCGAAACTTGCCTTGTTCTCCCTTTGTTCTCTAGGTGGGCTCCTGATTGCCGAACTTCCTTTGAACCTTGCTGCTTTCCTTTGTTCTTCAGGTGAGCTCCTGATTGTTGTCTTCCTTTGAACCTTGTTGCTTCCCTTCGTTCTCCAGGTGGGCACCTGATTACCAACACTTGCGTTGCTTTTCCTCGAAACATGAACTGCTTCCCTTTGTTCTTCAAGTGGGTTCCTGATTGATGAACTCCTTTGAACCTTGCTGCTTCCCTTCGTTCTCCAGGTGGGCTCCTGATTACCAACACTTGCGCTGATTTTCCTCGAAACTTGAACTGCTTTCCTTTGTTCTTCAGGTGGGCTTCTGATTGCTGAACTCCTTTGAATGTTGCTGCTTTCCCTTTGTTCTTCAGGTGGGCTCCTGATTACCAACACTTGCGCTGCTTTTCCTCGAAATTTGAACTGCTTCTCTTTGTTCTTTAGGTAGGCTCCTGATTGCTGAACTACTTTGAACCTTGCTGCTTCCCTTCGTTCTCCAGGTGGGCTCCTGATTACCAACACTTGCGCTGATTTTCCTCGAAACTTGAACTGCTTCCCTTTGTTCTTCAAGTGGGCTCCTGATTTGCTGAACTCCTTTGAACCTTGCTGCTTTCCCTTTGTTCTTCAGGTGGGCTCATGATTGCTGAACTCCTCTGAATGTTGCTGCTTATGAACCTGATTACAACAAAACAAAAGAAATTTTTCTGCCCCAGTTTGATATTGGGAACATCTGTGAGTGTTAATCGAATCATGGTACCCAAAAGCTCTAAGAATTTAAAAGCTAAATCCCATTATCCAAGAGGGTCCTGAAAATTCCTAGTTAACTAACAGTTTTTAAGCTAAATAATATTTCCTAAAGGTATGACTTCCGCTAAATCGTGTTATCTGTGAAGATCTTAAACTAAATCTCGTTATCCAGGAGGGTCCTGAAAATTAAAATCAAATCTCCTCTTAAGAGTGACAACTTTAAGGCTAAATTATATTTCCCTACGGCAGAACTTATGCTAAATCTTGTTATCTAATGGAGGTTTTAAAGCTAAGTCCCATTATTCATGAGGGTCCTGAAAATTTCGAATTGAATCCTATCCTAAGAATGAAAACTTCAAAGCCGACTTATATTTCCTCAAGGTAAAGCTTATGCTAGATCTTGTTACTCATGAATGTTTTGAATTTTAACTAAGTCCCATTGTCCAGGAGGGTCCTGAGAACTTCAAATTAAATCTCATCTTAAGGGTGACAACTTCAAAGCTAAATCCTATTTCCTAAAGGTAAAACTTACGCTAAATCTTATTATCTATGAAGGTCTTAAAACTAAATCTCATTGTCCAGGAGGGTCCTGAACACTTAAAACTAAATCCCATTATCCAGGAGGGTCCTGAAGAGCCGAGAATGAACTTACCTGAGCATGCTCTCTTCCTGGAGGATCTCTGCAGAACGAACAAACTTCCTTGCCCCTGAACCATGCCTTTACTCATGGAGGGTTCCTGAGGATCGAACGAATTTTCTTTCCCCTTCTCAAATCGCCTTTGTGCGGACAAGATTTAGGCACGACACTTGAAAAAATTCGAACTTCCAAGCTTTGATTTGGACACAATTTCCATCCCCGTTTCAGACAAAGAAAACTTGTGAGATTATAAATATGGTGGTTGGTTTGTGGCCTTGAATTTGAGGGCGCTTGCTCCTTCACTTCCCATGATAACTTTGGTTTCAACTCGAAAGACTTTGTTTGTTTATTGACTAACCACTTTCTCTGTCACCCTTATCACAGAAAATACCTCTGATCCGTTCAAACCCAACATCCTCTATCTGTTGCATTTTGCCCATGAATTGATATTTACCGAACCTTTGTATTTCACATGAATCCCAAAACACATTGATTTTTACCAACTCAGTGCGCTTGATGTTCTTTCTTGACGTAGGCCAATGGCCCTGGCCTTGAGGTCTATTGCTCCTTCACTTGCCATGATAACTTTGATTTCCACTTGGAAGACCTTGCTTGTCATTAGTTAACCACTTTCTCTGTCAACCTTATCACAGAAAATACCTTTGATCCGTTCACCCAACACCCTCTATGTGTTGTATTGCTCATGAATTGACATATACCGAATCTTTGTATTTCACATGAATCCCAAAGCACGTTGATTGTTACCAACTCAATGCGCACGCTGTTCTTTCCTGACTTTTGCCACTTGATGTGTTGGCCAGACTCCGTTTTGTGCAATTGGAAAGCTGGTAGCAAATTTTGAAGTCATTTCTCACTTGTTCTGACCAAACAGACTCAGGAAGAGGAAGTAAACAAGACCAAAGGAACAAAGTAAAGGATAATGGAAAGAGATGATTCCTAACAAGAAAACTAAAAAGTAGAAACTTATCCGACGTGGATACCAACTCTAATGACCATGACATGCACCTGCGGCCTAATATGTCAAGCAAGTCTGATGTTCAACTCTTGTTATACCCCTAAACCGTGAAACTGGCTTCAATGCTCCGATTAACCAATCTGATTCACGGTCCTTATTTGACTTGTAGTGCCCGAAGGGTTTTCACTATCAAGCCTCTCTCATTTTTCTCTCTCTCAACTCACCGTCGCCTCACGTTGCCCGTGAAGGTTTTCACCGATAAAACTCTCTCATTTTGTTATTTTCTTCTTATTTCCTCTGATTCTGTAGATGGCAAGGCATCAACCATGGTAAAAATATCATATACTCTTGGCATGTCTAAACTCAGCACTCTCAAAGATTATCTGGGCGGTCTTTTTTGGACTGTGATGTGGCTTTTGGACAGGGTTAGAAAGAAAGAATATCATAAAGGCTCAAAATAACTAAGACAACGGGTTAATTTATTTACAACTTTTGGAATCTATTCTAAAAACTTTGCCCTAGTTTCTAAAACAAGGGAATTTGATTCTTTTTTTCTTTTTTCTCTTGAGATGGAATTTCTAAGAAAGACTACCCCACTCTCGACTTCGTGAGATTATGAAATACTTTATTTGGTATGACCGAACCGTAAGGCTGCCTACGTATCTTGTGGTGACAAGAATCAGGTCAAAGGTAGTTCACAAAGATACGTTTTGTTGTTGCTATTTTTCTTTTTCTTTTCTTTTTATCTTTTTTTCTTTTCCTTTTCTTTCTTTTTTCTTTTTTTCTTTTTTTTAATCTCTATTTTTCTCTTTTTTTTTTAATTTTCCTTTTGGAATGAACTTTCTAAAATAAACCTATGGGGGCATAAACTTTTTTTTTATGACTCTAACTTAATTCCAAAAGAGGGGAGGTCAAAGAAACTAGAACAGGCTCAAGAGGGTGTCACACCTCCTAATTACCTACACCCGCTAGGGTGTAAAGGAGTTTTTCCAATTAAAGGACAATCGGAACGGGATTTATTGCTAATATTCAGAGTCGCCACTTGGGAGATTAATGGTGTCCCAAGTCACCGGTTGAATCCCGAACCGAGGAAGTTATGACTCTGTTAACAGTCTGCGAACCAGAAATCCGAGTAAGGAATTCTGTTAACCCGGGAGAAGGTGTTAGGCATTCCCGGGTTCCGTGGTTCTAGCACGGTCGCTCAACTGTTGTATTTGCTTTTATCTGATTTTAAAACATATTCTAACCTATGTGCCCTTTGTTTTAAACCGCTTTTATTATATTTTTTTTTTATTATGAGACTTGCAACGTCGTGAAAATGCGTCTTGAACCACGTCGCACCAGTGCACCCGTGATTGTTAACTCATTTCGACTTCGTCGAGATTTGGATTTGGGTCACATAAATGTGCACCCGTATTTAGGAAGGTAAATTTATTAAAATACGCGCCTAAAGCATCTACGCATTTTCAACTTTAGGGAAGGCCGTGAAATTTTCTAAACGGTCCTCCCGAATTCTAAATGTACGTAGCATTTATTGAGGGCCCCGCAATTTGCATTTTTATTTGGGCGAGGCTCATCTCATCATTTTTTATTTAAAGGCTACTCTTAAGGTGGCTACAATTTTCTACTCACTTTGTCTCTAAGATAAAGTAACGGAAGACAAAACCTAATTAATTAATCATGCTGTAAATTTTTTAACATTAATCGTGAATCTTGCATTTACTCCTAATTCAGCAATTCTGGGCTTCAGTGTAGATTGAAGCAACCAGCGAGCCCAGTTGGGTTAATTTTTGAATCTGCCTGGTTTTGCTTGTTGTTATTACCTTTGGGCCCAATTTGGATTAAAAAGGCCATGGCCTGGGTATTTCCAGTTGGCTAATATGGGCCCAAACCTCCAGTTCTTACTAATCATAAATCTATTTTTTCAACACCATTACAATGAAGTCCAGACTACTTGATTTCACAGATAGTCACGAGTAAATCAGTTTATTCAATCAATCCAGTTAATGATGCACGTAATTTTCAATTAAACTACTGGTTTCAACAACCAACATGTGATTGGTAACATTCATGACTAGCGTGACGACAAGCACATTTAGCTCTGAGACTAAAATCGAAATAGGCTGCTTTCTAAATCAAATATAGATCAAAATCAGTCCAGATTTTCTACTTTTAACCAAGGGCTATACTGAACAGGTACTAAACTATTCAAAATCTACAGCTGATAATCACAATTAATAGTCCAAATAGTCCAAAGTCCAGATTATACATTCCAAGGTCTGCATATATACAAATCGATTTTACACTATATGGCGCGATTAGATCTAACGCCTATTTTTACTACTAACACACCACAGTCCCAGCAGCATACTTCAGGATCAAACAGATGAATATTTGTATCCCATTTCAAGCTTAGAGTTACAGCAGGGCAGATTCAAACGTGTACCTGGTAAATGCAAATAAGAAAAGGAAAAGATCAGCAGCAGTGACGGTTTTCAACAGCAGCCCAGGAATGAGTTAAAACCCAGTAACAGCTCAATCGACACAGCAAGTTCAGGAAGGGTTCGAGACTCCAGTGATAGACCAACACAGCAACAACTTTGAGCACCAATGCAACCCAAGATTAAATTGACTAAAAATCGATTTATAGCAACTCAAAATAAACCTCAGTGACTATCTTTGCAGCAACTCAACTGTAGAGCAGTACACTCCTAAACAACAGCTTGTTTCTGATCCTAATGCCAATATATATTATTATTCTGAAGGAATCTTAGGTTTCCAAAAACTTTTTATCATGCCTTTTGGGAGGGGGTTTAGATGACGGCTCCTAGCACTTCCTAATCAAGGCAAATGAATGCCTATTTATAGGTGAACTTAGGGTCCAATTTCAGATTTTCCTTTTTCCCCTTAGTCCCTATTCTAATTTCAGTGTTTACCCTTTATTTTCTGACTTGTTACACAAGTAACTACCCTAAGTTTATTAGAAGCTACACTATAGTCCCTCCTAGAAAGTTCTATGCTTATTACAATCCCTATTCTATCCTTACCCCCCTTCAAAAATTACCAAATCTGATGAAAGTACCCTTTTCCCATGCCTAAACTACCCTTTGAACCTCCTGAAATTACTAGCCTACGTTAACTACACTAACCTTTCTAACTAACCCTGGTCCACATAACTATTTCTGCAAATTAACCAGCCCACCAATCCAATCGCAAATCCTAAATTCAAATAACTACTGATTTTCGGATTAACAACTACTAACATCTATTAGCGATCAACAAACTAAGAAATTGACAACAATAGAATCAGTATGAAAGGAAGAATCAAACACAGGAAAATCCAAACAGTCAGAATTATTAATCAAACTAAACTAATCAAAATTTCAGACCTAGACCTCTACTTACGGATCAAAAGAAAACATGCTTAAGCTGCTTTACTAGAGAAAATGAAAAGAACAAGTTCATGCTACTAATTATTATAAGAAAATGAACAAATCAACACGGAGAAGAACAAACAAGANGGAAAATTCGATGGAATATTCGACGAGATTGGCTATGATTCGAGGGGAGCTGAGGGCATGGTTGGACAGGGGAAGACGAGGGGAGTCAGTGGTGTATTTTTGGTGGTCATCGGAGCATCGCCGCCGGCGGCGACGATTTCCGGCCGGCGGCGGACGGCGGAGGGACGGTGGGGCTAAGGCGGAGGAGGGTGGCCGGCACCGGCGTTACAGGGTACGATGAGGATGACTTTGGTCTCAAATTTTTCTGAAGATTTCGGACACTTATATCTAAAATACGAGATTAAAACTGGGCCGTTGGATTAAAGTGGGTAGACGGCCTGGATTGGATTTGGCATTTAACTCAAAACGACGTAGTATGCTTCCTATACTACGTCGTTTTGTTGGTCTCACAGGCATGGGCATCCGGATCGGGCAGGGGTAAACTGGTCCTGGGGTTGGGAATTTCGTTTGGGCTGACTGATTTTGGCCCAAATTTGGTCTCTAATTAAGACCATTTTTTACTTTTTCTTTTTCTCTTTTCTTCTTCCTTTATCTTTTTTTTGTATATATTTTTTTTGTATTTATTTATTTTTTCTGATTTTATAAAATGTTAAAACAAAGCAAAGACCCAATTACACTATTTAACTCCTACAATTACTTATAACTCTATTTAAAGACACATGCAACAATTAGTAATGCAAAGAACTATTAATACTAAAATTGTGAAATCAAATCCCAAAATGCCAATGCATATTTTGGTATTTTCATATGGATTAAAATGCACAAATAAAAATGCAACAATTACCAAAGAATGCCACAAAATTCACAAAAATTTATAAAATACTAGAAAAAATTATTTTGTTTGAAATTTTGAGAATTATTGCTTAGGGCAAAAATCACGTGCTCACAGCTGCCCCTCTTTGCCCGGAAACACGAAGAGTTTTCGTGCAAAGACAGGTGAGCAGAAATGAACGATTTTTGCCCGTTTGCATATTCCGTGTGAAACATTTTTTTAAAAAAGATTTGACCGCACCCCGCTTCAAAAGTTGTCTACATATCCTGGGCTAAACAGGAATCAGGTCAGTGTAGTTCGGGAAGGTTTGGTAGCTGGGACTACCAGGAGCTGTGATTTCGCTGCTGTTGTTGCTGCTACTGCTCGCTGACCTCCTTATTACACCGTGCAAAATAAAAGAAGCTAGCCTAAACTATGATCTGCAAATTACAAGATAGTCCTATCTATGTCATCTAACTTGTTCTTGTGTTGTCTTGAACTTGTATCTCCCGGTGGAATCCTTGTTGTTTCCTTGCATTATGATCGGAGAAGTTTTGCCATTCTCCCGAGTAATGCTTGACTGCTGAAATTTGCAATATATGCCTCTACTCTCCAGGCGGGCTCCTGATTGCGAAAACTTGAACAGTATTCCCTTGTTTTTCAGGTGGGCGCCTGATTGCTGAACTTTGAAAAGTATTCCCTTGTTCTCCAGGTGGGCGCCTGACTGCTGAATTTTAAAAAGTATTCCCTTGTTCTCCAGGTGGGCGCCTGACTGCAATGTTTGAAATGTATTCCCTTGTTCTTCAGGTGGGCGCCTGATTGCTAAAACTTTGAAAAGTATTCCCTTGTTCTACAGGTGGCGCCTGATGGCTAAAACTTTGAAATGTATTCCCTTGTTCTTCAGGTGGGCGCCTGATTGCTGAAACTTTGAAAAGTATTCCCTTGTTCTCCAGGTGGGCGCCTGATTGCTAAACTTTGAAAAGTATTCCCTTGTTCTCCAGGTGGGCGCCTGATTGCTAAANAAATGTTAAAACAAAGCAAAGACCCAATTACACTATTTAACTCCTACAATTACTTATAACTCTATTTAAAGATACATGCAACAATTAGTAATGCAAAGAACTATTAATACTAAAATTGTGAAATCAAATCCCTAAATGCCAATGCATATTTTGGTATTTTCATATGGATTAAAATGCACAAATAAAAATGCAACAATTACCAAAGAATGCCACAAAATTCAAAAAAATTTATAAAATACTAGAAAAAATTGTTTTGTTTGAAATTTTGGGAATTATTGCTTAGGGCAAAAATCACGTGCTCACAGAGGGTATCAAATGGTATACGTGTTTGGGTGGTTGAAAGAGGGCCTCACAATCCCTGAAAATGCCAAGTACAACACATGCAACTTGAGGATGAAAATTGAAGAGCACACACAACATTTTTTTTGCGACTTCAGCATTGATATTACCGATATGCCTTCCACTTTTCTTTAGCGCCTTGTCAAGCACAAAACCCTCGTTGGGTGATTCCTTCTTCACAATGGATATCCTCCGTCAATTCGGAGAAAACTTTCTTGACTTTATCTTGTAACTTGAGATGCACTTGAACTCAAATTTGCTTGCTTCAAATCGTCAGAGATGCACTCTCCCTTAACGAATTCTTGTCATCCTATTAACTTCCCAAACTATTTGCCCCAGTTTCACATGGTTCGGGCTTCAAGTAATCTCAAAATTCCTTTACTTATTTTCCTCAAATGTCCCTATCATCTTCAAAATTATTTTATTGCTTCATGATTAAACTAACTTTTAAGACCAAGCCTAGAATTATGCGTGCATGTCATGTCACTAGAGCCAGCAAGAAAAGAACTATAAAAGGAAAAGAGAACTAAACAAAAATGACTAGAAATGATAGAAAACAGAGAATTGCATTAGACAAACGGTGAAAGGGTTTGAACAACAAAACAAGCAAACTAAACTGGGGTTAAAACCCTGGAACAAACCTAGACAGCACTAAACGAGCTACTAAGACTAAACAAACCAGGCAAAATGAAAGGATAGAAGGGTTTGAGTCACAAGACAATATCCGGATTACAACCCTGAAATAAACCGGACAACAGAAATGACAATAAATAAACCACCAAGACTCCTTCTCGGATAGCCAAGAAAGGAGCGTCTTTCCAATTAACAAGCTCGGCATCTTAGCCACTAAGATCCACATCGATATTACCAAGACCATTACCAATTTCAATATCATTAACCTCAGTCGGCAAGTTCCCAAGAGGATTTGCATACTCCCTGTCACTGTCCTTGATCACAATTATCCCTTCTTGAATCATTCTTTCTATTTCCTTTTTCAAACCACGATAATCTTCAATGCTATGACCTTGGACATTAGAGTGGTACATACACCGTACAGTATGATCAAAACCTTTTGCATATAAGTCCGGAGTATAGCCGAGAAGCGGCTCAATCAGGCCAGAATGTTTTAACTTCTCAAGCAAGTTTGTGTAGGATTCTCCGATGGGCGTGAAATTATCTTTTTGCCTTTGTTTCCCTCCATGCCTCAGTTTTTTGGGATTTTTGGATGTTTAAAAATGCTGTGAAGGCGCACGAGAATTTTGGGATGCTGGTGCTCGCCCTAGGGAGTGACCTAGTGGTTGGACAGATGGCCAGATGTTGTTCGGGATAATACTGGGTAGATTATGTAGAGTTTGGGGATGTTCATGGGGTCGGTATTGAGGCCGAAATATTTTTAATGAGCTGAGGCGGTGTCAACTGGATATCTTCTTCGAGGTACCGGAGGAGGCTAATGTTCAACTAGTAAGGGAGTTCTATGCGAACTTGCCAGAACATGAGAATGGGGTTGTGATGGTGCACAATACCCCGGTAAATGCATCCCTCGACACCATCCACAAGGTATACAGGCTGCCAGTGTTCAGGGGTGAAGTTGATCCTTATCGTACTTTTCAGCGGTTCACGGGCCTTGTGGGGAACTCTTCTTGATACTATCTGTGTGCCGGACGGAGAACGCCTATGGATCACGCCCAGAATTACACTTAACTCCCACTGTCTGAATTGGGAGGCTAAGTGTTGGCTCACCATTGTCAACAGTCGATCGTTGCCATCCAACAACACGACTGATGTCAATCTACCACGAGCATCAGCAATCCACTGTTTCATGTCCCACAATGATTTTGATGTGGCCCGGCTCATCCATGAAGAGATGTTCATCAGATCACATGAGCTAATCAAGGGCCACTACTTCCCTTCGCTGATAGCCCAGCTGTGCCGTATTGCTAGAGTCCCTGAAGACCCTCGGGTTGATGGGAGATTGCCACTGAAAGCCCTGTTCCGGGCAAAAAAAATAGAATTGGACGAGAGCTGGTGGTGAGTGTTGATGACTCTGATGATGATTCAACTGATGATGATGATGATGCTGAGATAGCTGAGGTTCCTCTTCCTCCGAGAGTTGATGTGGCAGGCCCATCACACCCACGCCGGAGCACCCGTATGACAGCTTTGGAACAGGAGATGGCTGGGTTGCGTACCTCAGTCATTGATTTGGGTTCCCGTGTTGAGGCGGTGGCTGAGAGGCAAGTGAAGTCGGAGAAGAAATTCTTGGGCTGGTTGAGAGCTCTGGGACGTGCTTGCAACGTGAACCCAGACACCATCTCCGATCAGGAGAGAGCCTTCGGGGAAGTTCCTCAACCTCATTGTTCTTTAAATTTTTAAGCCATGGGGACATGTCTTCATTTTAAGTGTGGGGTGGGGGATACTTCATTGTATGTTTGTAATCGTAACAATTGACTGTTTGATTTTATTTGTTTTGTTTTGCTTTGTTTGTTTTGATGCTAGAGTAGTAGTTCATTAGGAAAGTTAAAATAGTAAATGACTTGTCCCGACGACAGATCTCTTTCGGCGGGGTTCTTGAGGGACTAAGTTTAAAAAAAATGGAATATGGAGACTCTTCGTGATGACGGATCCTTTAGACAATTTTCTTAAGGGAAGTTAGTCTAGAGAAAACACCAAAAAGATTTTTTTTATTTTATTTTTAGGTAGTGTAGTAACTCCCCCTTGGTTTTTCTTTGGGCCACGGTTCTTTTTCAAGGGTTTAGCTTGAACCGGGTATAAGTAGTTTTTGTTTATTTTTGTTCTTTTTAGTTTTTAGATTAGGAATAATGGGCTACGAGACAAAATCAAAGGAAAAACCCTTAGCGTTGCTCACTTGAACACAATAGACACTAGAGTGTAACGCTTAACTTCATTGGTTGAATCCTGTTAAAGTGCCTTAAAATTGTATGTTTGCATCTAACTTGAACACTCAAAAGAGAATGTCTTGATAAACCAATCCGGAGTGAGTCATGTGCCATGTGTGTGTGAGTTTTTACTGTATTCCATGATTCACATTTGATGCCTAGAACTTGCCCTGTGTGTTTACAAAGCGAAATTGTAGTTTCATTCAGTTTTAGAAGTGATATAGGCATTTCTTTGTTGAGCCAGACATATAAAGTAAACCCACCTGAATGCAATACATCTAAGTTAACCCCGTTGAGCCTATAAGCCTGTTTCTTTGGCAACCACATTGCGAACCTTACCCAATTGTTTGAATAGCCTGCTGTTTGAACCCTTTTACCTCCCAATAAGCACTTGAATGGTATTGAAAATATGCAAAAGCAAAAGTGCGGGGTGGTGGTTTGGTTTTTGAGTGGAACCATTGAGATATAGAAAACGTGCTGAATTTTGAAGCATAAAAGAAGGAGCACCACGAAAAGAAAAAAGAAAGAAAATGAAGTTATAAATAATTATAGTGGTTGCCAAATGGTAGCTTGTACAAATTACACCTAATGGATGGGGATGTTTTAAACAAATGTGGTGGAGTGTTTGGTTGGCACAACTATGATCTTTAAGTTTAATGTAATTGTATTAAAAGTGCTTAGGGAGGTTAGTCACTATATCTAAATATATCCTACCCGTCCCTTAGCCTACATTACAACCAAGTAAGTCCTATTGATCTTAGACTGAGTGGGCTCAATTAGTAGAGTATTACACTACGGGCAAGCCTATGGTGCATCTTCGTGGCATGTGAATGTTCTTTTTGAAAGTGAGCGAATTTTGTCTATCTTAGTTTCTAATTGTTCTAATTATCATTATATGTGAAACTACTCTCTTGTGTGATGTGCGGGCATGCAATTCACAAAGGAAAGGTAAGTCTTGACTCTTGTATAGAGTGGTTTGAGTACGTGCGAATGTTGCATGGCACGAAAGGTTTGACTCTCGAGGTAAAGGTTGTTCACTACTAGGTGCAATTTTTGTAAAATGTTCATGGTGTGAGTCGTTAAGGGAAAAGCTTAGGGAAGGAATTTTGATGGACTGTGGTGGATTGCTCGAGGACTAGCAATGATTTAAGTGTGGGGTGTTGATAGTAGGCTATATAGTTGATATGTACACCTTAATATGACCATGCTTTGTTGTTGTTTTATAGGTAAATTGCCAACAAAATGCTCTAAATAGTGTTCTTTTGTTTCGCAGGGAATATTATATGTGAGGAAGCAACATGGAGTGTTTTGGAGGCGATAATGTGAAGAAAACACCCACTCGAGAAGCACCCGAGCACGAAGAAGCAGAAAATGGCCTGGGCAAGAAGTCCACCGCGATCGCGGTGGAACCGCGGTGGACCGCGGCAGATTAAAAAAGTGAGGCAGAAAGATCAGCTTTCACCGCGGTCGACCGCGGTTGGCCGCGACCGCGGTGCACTGTTCACGCTGCTGGAAGTTTGAGGACCAAAGTGTAATTTCGGGGAAACTTTTGTAAAACCCTTATAAGTTTTAGAAACTCGCCCAAGATTGTTTTAAGCTTGTTTTTTAGACTACTCTTGGAGGCAAGAAAAAGTGTGAGAAGGTCAACCAAACATTAGAGTTTTTCTATCTCCTTTTTAATTCTTGAAATTTTCCATTATGAACAATCTAGTGGTTTTCTCTTATTTTGTTATGAGTAGCTAAACAATTATCTAGGGTTGATGGAACCAATTGTTGGTTGAAGTTTTGACTCAATTTGTTATAATCGAGCCGGAATTATTATATGATTGTTCAACTACGTTTTGTATGGTGATTAATTGAATGAGCCCTTGATTAATCGTGTCTAATTACCTCATAGTGCTTGAGAAAGAATATTAGGTTAGATAGTTGTTGAACAACACCACTTTTGAGTAATTGAAGAGATTCATTACTTGAATTTAAAGTGGGTTTAGAGATAACAAAACTTTGGTGGGATAATTTAGAGTTGCACACATATTGTCAACGAGAGTAGTTCGAGAGAATGCTCTAGTAAATTATTATAGTTGATCGAGAGATAATTACGATAACCCATAACTCTTAATCCTCATAAAGTATTACGGCGAGACTATAGCGAAAGAGTCAAGATATAAACTAGCAATTGGGGAAATCACTGCCCTAGACCTTTTTACCATTGAATTATCTTTGCTTTAGCTTACTGTTATTTTTAATAGTATTTGAAGTAGTTAAACAAAAACCCAATCTTTATTGATCAAAAATCTTGCATCTAGAAATTGGTTGAGTTGATAATAACATTGCTGAAGAGTGTAATAGATAGGTTAGTTCCCTGGGGATTCGGCTCCGGACTTAAAACCGGATTATATTTACAGCGACCGCTTAGTCCTTTTTGTAAGGCATAGTTGGGCGTGATCAATACCCAACAATCTTCCGCTCGAACTAAGTTCCACGTGGTCCACTATCACGGTCTACAAGTCTCACCCTCGAACCAATTTCATATGGCCACTACCACGATCTACGTCAATTTTGAGATTCACTGTGTGCCACCCACATCGTTAGAGTATTTATGGCAACTGAAGTCCACAACTAGCTTCTTTTTTTGTACGCATCTCCAAGCTCGTAAGGGTAAGCAAACTGAGCCCGACACCGTAACTCTGCCATTGTCATGTCCCGTTGAACTTGGGCTCTGATACTGCTCAATAAGCTCAAAGAGATTCTTAACATGGTGTGATATTGGTTGCTTTCGGGCAAGTTCGCACGGCTTTCTCAAAAGGCCTCACACTATTAAAAGATCTTTACATCTTATATATAGGCTCTCAATCTTTTCATCTACCGATGATGACGTTGTTCGCACACCCAATAAAACTTATCATATTTCTCCATTTAAATTCACAGTCTTAACTCCCTGCAAAAATTTTAGAAATGATAAGTTTATATAAGCTCAAGATATAATATCTTACCACCTTTAGTTTGCACTATCAAGATTTGCTTTATCCAAAATGGTTCACATTCGTGATAGCTGAAATTCTCTAGCAGAAAGATGATATTTCTGCTACTCAAAAAGTGTCTAATATGAATGTCAAGCTGAGATTTCTTTTGGCAGAATGTAAGAATATTGGATAAGTTAACCAAATTTAGGACAAGACAAGTTTGTAAAACTGGCACATTATTATTATAAATAAATTACTGACAATGCTAAGATTCCTTTGGGCAGTGGAAATATCCAACTATATATGTAAAGATGGTATATACAATAATGCAAAAGATCCTTAGGAATACAAGTTTTCTAAAGTTCTTGAAGATAGTTTGTAGCCAAACCTACTTTTTTTCAAGTTTCTGTGAAAAGGGCTTTCATTTATAATTTACAACAACTAGAAACTGAAACATCATTCCACTTGGCATAAAAAACTTACATGGTACAATTCAAGAATTTACATTGAAATAGCAATTAAGACAGTAGCATATTAAAGTTGGTATATTAATTTGTCCCATAAGTGGACTATATAACAGGCTGAAAAATACAATACTTTTACATGGGGTGTACGTGAACCAGTTTGGTTCGGTTTTTATCAAAATCGAACAAACCAACTATATCGATTTGGATTAGTTCGATTTTATCGAATTTCTTGGGTTTCTCGATTTTTTTGTTACATGAATATGTATCATTTCAATCTTACTTTAACTTGATAAGTAAACATATGTTTAGTAAAAATTAAAAAAATTAACAAATATATGATCTATTAACATATTCTTACAGAAAAATTTTCTTGGTAATATATGATAGTTATTTTTTAGTCGTCTGACAATAATTTTTTGTTGATGTACACTTTCAAGGTTAACTGAATTTAGTAATTAAACATAAAAATCAATATGATACCTATATAATAATATATTTTATTTAATTTTAAATTATTAAAATACCACTTCAAATTCGAAAAAGATATAAGAATTCAATTGATCTTGACATATGAATATGGAAGAACAAAGAAATTGACACATTTCACTAACACTTGATAAGAAAGTGATTATACAACCCATTATTTAAAGTTAATAAAAATAGAGCACTTCATATTTAACAAAATATTACATCCCATAAGAGAATTCCAAACAGTTCTAGATATTTTTTTAAGAAAAATCTATGAAAAGTCTTAAAAGTATATATAAAAATTATATATTTATATATCGATTTTGTTCAAATTTTTTTACTCAATACTAAATTAAATCAAATCAAACCTTATCGGACATTTAATCAATTTGGTTTGACTTTTTGATTTGGTACGGTTTTTTTGGTTTGATTTGTACTTTTACATCACCTTCTCTTTTCTTTTTCTAAGACATTGTTTGACCAAGCGTCTAAAATTAGCTTATTTTAAAAAGTATTTTTCTCAAAAGTGCTTCTCTAGCAAGTATTTTTAGTAAGAAGCACTTTGTATTTGCTAATCAATTTGAAAATATTGTTGAACAATAATTAGTGATTGGTCAAACTTTTAAAAAGTACCGTTAGTATATTTTTTCAAAAATACTTTTCGGGAGAACCTACTTTTATCAGTTTCTCATAAACAACTTATGTTTTTACTCAAGTCTACTTAGAAACATATAGGCTTTCAAAATTATTGAAGTAGAAGATAGTAAGTAGATTACTGTAGACAAACCTACTATCCAAGTTTCTTTGCAAATTGCTTTTATTTATTTCATCCCAACTAGAAACTGAACTATCATTCCACCAGGCATAGAAAACTAATTATAGAACTACCTCCAACAATTTATATTGAAATAGGATTTCATGCTTGGGTGTGTTAAATTTGGTATATTAAATTGTCATATTATATTTTGTGGGATTGATCTTTGGAGAGGAAAGAAGGCAAGGAAGAATAAATATCACTTTTCTCACCACTAAAACCTTAGATTCACCTAAAATTTAAAGGAGAGTAAAATTGGCTCATTTATTATGTATCAATTAAGTGAAATAATAATGATTTACTTCCAATTAGGTTGTATCATTACTGGAAGAAGAGTAAAAGTTTATATTTCACACTTTTCTATCAATTTCGGTTGGATTGGAAATGCTGACACGATATCTCATCTAAAAATTTAAGCGGTTAGAGAAATCACACTTCTATTTATTTAATTATGTCTTCAACACGCCCTCACGACTTCTACTTGCTCTAATACCATGTTAAAGTGTGTGTTTATATCATCTAAAAGTTTAAATGTTACAGAGACCACAATTTTATTTAGGCAGAATGGCCTAAATGGCACCTGTACTTCACCCTCTTTGTCATGCCGGTCCCCAAACTTACATATTTGCCAATTAAACACTTATACTCATTCAAAACGTGAATAATAAACGCTTATCCAAGGAGGCTGCCAGTGCGTGTTTGACAATTGCCTACACGTAGGACGCCACGTCAATAAAATATATCCACGTAGGCTCCAAGTCACATCTGATGGCCAAATAGGATAAAAATTATTTACCCCCCCCAAACCCACATTTCTCCTCATTTTACAATTACCCCGCTAAATTAGGGCTTAGATAGTATCGAACAACAGTGAGTCGCTCCTCTCTTCTCCGTCGTTCTTGCCAGGATTTTCATCTGTACAATTGTTATCAAAGTTTGTGGGGTAAGTTTCTTCATTTATTCTTCATATTTTGTCTTTATTGTTCTTCATTTCCTTCTATTTATGGGGATTTTGCTCTGTTTAGGGTTTTTTAGGGGGAGGTTGGGTTAGGTCGTAATTGTTGTTTAATATCCCTTAATATATAGGGCTTTTGTTGTGTTTTGCTACATGTTAGAGTGAAAGGCCTTTTTAATGTAGTGTCATGCATGTAATGGCATATTTGGTTATTCTCTTTAGTGTTTTGGGTTTTTGTTTTCAAATCAGAATTTCATCCTAGTGTCTTGGGTTTTTGTTGGGTCTCGTTCATGTTAGCGGTCCACCACAGTATTTTCTGAATATTATAAGGCATTGTGGGGACGAAAAAGGAATCTTGGATGCTTTTTTACTTTAAAAATCTGTCTTTTTTGTTGGTTTGTTTATGGAGTTGTGTAAAGGTGCAACTTTTGATAACAAATAGTCATTGATAACACTGTTTTTTTTTTGTTACTTTGCAGGTATGAAAAGAAAATGGCTTCAACCCTAGTTAACCTACAAATCCACCATATGGTAATTTTGTATCCGACCCTGACCTATGGTATGCAAATGGACTAACTTGTCCTCGCTTAGCTACAGTTGATGTGGATGAGCTACATGTTATATTGTTTCACAAGTTTGCTAGGGACTTAGGATTTTTNCTAGATTTTAAGCCCCGTTTTGGCCATTACATTTTTGGCTACCGTTTTTTCCTAAATCTTTTTTTTGAAAACTATTGTTTGTTTATAGATTTAATGATCTATTTTTTGAAAAATTTTTTGAAATTATTTTTCAAATTTCCCAAAATCTAGTTTAGGTAGATTTTGGGTGAAACTTGTTCTCCCACTCATAAAACTTCAAAATTTTTTTCAAGGCAGAATGGCCTAAATGGCACCTGTACTTCACCCACTTTGTCATGCCGGTCCCCAAACTTACATATTTGCCAATTAAACACTTATACTCATTCAAAACGTGAATAATAAACGCTTATCCAATGAGGCTGCGAGTGCGTGTTTGACAATCGCCTACACGTAGGACGCCACGTCAATAAAATATATCCACGTAGGCTCCAAGTCACATCTGATGGCCAAATAGGATAAAAATTATTTACCCCCCCCCCCCAAACCCCACATTTCCCCTCATTTTACAATTACCCCGCTAAATTAGGGCTTAGATAGTATCGAACAACAGTGAGTCGCTCCTCTCTTCTCCGTCGTTCTTGCCGGGATTTTCATCTGTACAGTTGTTATCAAAGTTTGTGGGGTAAGTTTCTTCATTTATTCTTCATATTTTGTCTTTATTGTTCTTCATTTCCTTCTATTTATGGGGATTTTGCTCTGTTTAGGGTTTTTTAGGGGGAGGTTGGGTTAGGTCGTAATTG
>NC_031989.1:2863502-2893350 GCF_001879085.1 Nicotiana attenuata
AGTACTTGTTGCTGTAATGGAGCCTTTGTCAATATATTTCATGAACAAAATTTTACATCAACACAAAATATGTAGCCTAAACCCAGGAAATAACAAAGTGCACTATCAATCCTAAACAAATAACATAATAGCTAACATTAGAACAAGTACAACCACAATTATAATAGCAGCAACTCTCAACTTCGACCTTCCTTGACTTCTTTGACAATGGCATCGATCACTCTTCTTAATAAGAGCCGCAAGAAGAGTCTTGTAGTGTTCTTCCTCAATCGCAGGATCAACCCATCTGAAAAAGCCACAACCTTCACCAATCTCATATCTTCGGCAGCCCAGGAACCTCCCAGGATTGGTGGGTGTTCGTGACATTTTAAGATCTGCAGCAACTCCACAATAACACAAAGGTTGCATCCTCATTGTTGAAGGAGAAGAGGCGGCAATAGCGTATTTGTTGCAGGAGAAGCAGAAAAAAATCCACTTTCAAAACAAAAGGAGATTGCAAAAATTGATGGGCAAAGAAGATTCACATGAAATTAAAATTCTATTTTTGACAGTTGAAGCTAACAAAGAAAGAAGAAGGCATCAGATTTGCTAAATTTAGCTTCTACAATGTTCAACAATGGAGAATAAGGTACAAAGAAGAAGATGGATGTTAAATAGGCTAAATTATTACCGTTAGGGCTTTTTTTACTGTCTTCATGCCCCTTACAGGCGTGTGAATCACGCACTGCAGCCACATATGACACATAGGATAAGCCACGTTGGATAAGCGTTTATTATTCACGTTTTGAATGAGTATAAGTGTTCGATTGACAAATATGTAAGTTTGGGGACCGACATGACAAAGTGGGTGAAGTACAAGTGCCATTTAGGCTATTCTGCCTTTTATTTATTTAATTATGTTTTCAACATTATGTAACGGCTCTACTTTTACTTATGAAATGAAAAAAATGACATTTTGAAGAAGAAAAGAAGGCGCCTTCTATCATTTCTTCTATATGTGTAAAAAATGTTCTTTAATTACAAGTAATATAGTATCACGATAAGTTGCTATCAAGTTGCGTTATTTTAGCTACGATTTTAACTCTGATTTTCCAAAATTGTCAGTGTCAGATTTGCAAGGAAGAAGAATTGTCACACAGGATATGACGTGATATAATATCATCATTGACCCATAATTTTCTGCCACCAAACAGAGCTGAAAAACAAAAAGAAGCTCAGCTATTAAGAAAGGAAAGAGGAATTTGTTTATATTTCCAGGACCAATTATAATTACTCAATCTCTTTCAATTTAGTTGAAATATTTTACTTATCGAGAATTAATTTAAATAAACTTTAAGTACTATAAATTGTAGTAATTTTTTTCATGTCAATGTAGTTAAAAAAATGCACTTTAAAGCGTTGGTCAAACTTCATACAATTTGATCTTCGATAAACGAAATTTGTTATCTAAATCGAAACGGTGGAAGTACCTTTCGTTTGAATGATTTTTGGTGCTTTTTCCTATTACATGGTGGTAAAAGGTAAGAGACAATGAAGATCAAACTCAGCTATATTATGTTAATAACTCCCACCAATATCATTAGACTGAAGTTTCGTGGTATGATTACATGTTAAAATTTATCTCTTTAAATTACAAAAAATCAAAGACTTTTCCTATATCTTTTGTCATTCCTGTAATTTCAAAATAAATAAATAAAATCTCTGTACTCAAATTAATTTTTACAAAGAACACCCTAAAACTTCATCTTCACATATTATTTTTTTTCATCTTCACATATACAAAAGATATTTTTACTCCAAGTGTAACAATGCAACTTTAAATTTTGATCAATTCCTCAACATTTAAGAGAAGCTTCACTTTCTCTTGATTTATCTATCTTTTAGAGAATAATACTACATAACTAAATCATTAGCATATTAACTCCTTTTCTTATACTTCCTTTTTGGGTGAACAAACAGTATGAAATGCCTCACCCCTCAACGGAGCTCCCAAAATACGATTAGAAAATGAATCAACGAGTTTCTCGACCTTTTGAGTTAGGATTAGTCAGTTCTATTTCAAGATGGGGCGGGATATAGACATATTGCCTGGAAAATACCCAGAACCTCCGCTGATACCACTAAACCAGCCAAAAAAAAAAAAATATTCCGCCTTAGGGTCTGGGGAAGGGCCGCACCCCAAGGTATTGACGTAGACAGTCTACCCTAATGCAAATATTAGTGGATGCTTTCACGGCTCGAACCCGTTATTTATAGATCACATGGAAACAACTTTACCGTTTCCAAGACCCCTTCACTAAACTATGGGAAAAAATTGATTTGTTGATCAGGGCCTAATTCAACAAAGGGACTACACAATAACAAGGAGAAGTAATGCATGGGCCAAGTTAATTCTTTTAGGCCCACCTGCGCAAGCAAATTCCAACAAGAGTCCACCTGAATAAAGACATTTTGATTAGGAAATCAAATGAAAATGATATTTAAAAATTAGAGTTGTGTTTGGACATGAATATATTTTTGGGTTGTTTTCGAATTTTTATGAGTGATTTGAGTGAAAATTTTGAAAAATAATTTTTTGGAGTTTTTCAAATTCTCGAAAAATTCCAAAATTCATCTTAGTGAACATTGAAAATTTTATAACCAAACACTGATTTCGAAGAAAAAAAAAAATTGGAAAAAAAGGAAAAAATTTCATGGCCAAACGAGCTCTTAACCTATGAATTCGAAATAGATAGCTGCCAAAACTCTGCATTAAGCAGCAAGCTCTACTTGAGGATTCAACAGTGAAATGAATGTCCCTTTAAATAGCAAACTTATTTACATGAAGGGGCCGTTTGATAGGGTGTATAAGAATAGTACTGAATAAGGCGTATGTATTAGTAATGCATGGGTTAGTAATGCAAGCACTAGTTATGCAGAGATTAGTTCTAATACTTGCATTAGTAACACATAGGTAGAGAAAGTGTACCAAACAAACGGATTTGTAATACCAAAAGCTAATGCATGCATTATTTTTTCTAATGCATCCTACCAAACGACCCCGAAAAGGGAAATAGCATCAATGGACTCCATGATCTACATAATTCCATGATGAGTATTTCACGTCAAGTGATCAAAATACAAAAGCAAAACCACAAAGACAAGAAGACCCTCAACTTTAAACTGATTCGAGCAAGTACCTAGGATGAGTACCTTCTGGACGTCCGATAAAATTAGAACGATGCAGAGAAAATCCGTAAGACGCATGCGCAAAGATGACGAACAAACAGAGAAATGGTCCAAAAAAGAAGCAGTACCTAGGATGAACACTAAATCAACAAACAGGAGGCTATAAGAAGGAAAACAAGATCTGCAGCCAGTGCCAAGGTGAGCAACAACTCAACTATGACTCAAGAGTCGAGTCTCAATTAACAACAAAGTTGTGCAAAACTAAACCGAAACAATGACCAATATAAAACAGGTATAAACACACTGCAAGACAAGAAAGAACAATACATATTTCTGGTGTCCACATAAAGCCACATCGAGGCTAGTGTTATCAAAGGCGAAAAGCGCAAAAAGAGCTATGGTCCATGGAGGCTTTAGGCGCAAAGCGCAAATAAAATGTGGGCTTTAATGAAGAAGAAAATACAAAATATATGTATAGTCCAAGACTAATAATCATAAGTATGAATAACAAAGTGAAATATCAATTATTCAGTAAACAACCTACTGACTTGGGTTTCAAAAAAAAAAGGAAAAAACTTATAACACTTCTCCTTCCGATCTTCCAGTACCATGCGAGCACAATTCACACAACACGATCATCCGACGTGAACAAGAATTGGGATCGGATGCGGGCGAAATTCCTGGCAATCTCGACTCTAAAAGTTTCAGTTGCCTCCCCCTCTCCCCTCTCAGACCTCTAACTGAAGAAAAGGAGCACGACAAAAAGAGGGGGGCCTGAGATCTTGAGAATGGATCAAGGAAATCCTGGCTCTTCAGGACAACATTCATTGGCAAGGGGAAGTATGCCTTAGAGCCTTGATGATGACACTAAAGCGCCCGCTAAGCGAGGCGAAACGCTCAACATGTTTTGCACTCTCGCTTTAGGCCTTAAGCGCGCTTTAAGCTACTCCTTTGACAACACTCAAAGGCAAGAACATAATAACTGCTTAGGAACATCCAACATATATTCCAGGAAACAACTGCAATGACAAGAATGCCTGCCTCCTCAAAGTGTGCTCGCTAACCTAGTATTATTGCAAAACTCTTTCGCATCTATACAAGGATAAGAATCTAGACCAGACCTTGCAGTCATGAGTCATGTTTATTTATCTGTAAGACAGACTTATCAAAACAAAATAAAACCTTCAAGACAGTGAATTTTCACTTTTTCCCCATGGAGACCTGACGTGGTTATGAGTACAACCAAGCGTGGATGGTACTCAACCCTCCCAATTTTCAAAGGGGCACGGGGCCCGCACCAGACACCATGCAACATGATTAACTGTGGTGGTACAGTACAAGTTTTATCAGACAACAAAACACCATAAAGAAATATTCTAAAGCACTGATGGTTAGACTTGCTCAAAACTAGTTATCTTTGCAAAGGAAAGACCAAGTGAAGTTTTAAAAAAAACACACTATACCCACGGGGTAAGGTTTATACTAGATGAGATCGTGATTAAAACCAGATCCAAACAAAATTTTTTTTTTTATCAGGTAAGGTAAAAAGACCCAAACATTCAACTATCGATGGGAAAAACCGGAACGTTGACAATGAAGCAGAGTCATTCATGAAACTGCTCTTTACATATCTATTACTATAGCAGCAAAATTTCACATGCAGTCTCTGTGTCTTCCACCTCAAACTCACAACACATATAAATCACATTTTTTTGGATAAGGACAACTCATATCAAGCACATTGTTAGAAATTTCAAAAGTACTAAGACAAAATCACAAAGCATAATTCGCCCTTTCATTCTTGATTAAATGAACTATGATATTACATCATTCAAGAACCTGCTGATAATCAACGAGCCTGAGCATCATTCTCCTCACTTACAAAAATTTTCCTTTTCTGACCCTAATAGCTAATCCGTAACTGATATAACAACCAATCTATGCAAAGCAGACAAACTAAATCGAAATATCTAGTAAGCTAAAACCATTATCAAGCTAATAACATATAAAGCAAACCATTTTCCACCATACCTCTATCATCCAATCTTGAACTTCAACTGAACCAAACCCTTATTCGATTCAACTTTTCGACCCATCTCTCTCATTCTCCACCTTCTGTGCAAAAACCTTTGTTGCGATCATATTCTCATCGAAATACCTAGCATAGGGATGCCCTTGTGGTACAAGTCTTCTATACTTCTCGAAACACTTTTCAGCCTCATTGCTTTTCCTCAACAAAGTGTATATTATCCCTTGACACAAATAAGGCCTAAAATCCCTAGGCTCCTCTTTAACTAACTCCCCGTAAACCTTCAATGCATCTTCATATTTCCCTTCGATCACCCGAATTTGTGCAAGCAATAGCTTAAAATCCCTCAAGTCAGTCTTTTTATTCTCCTTCTTACACAATTTCATCCCCTCCTCAATCATTTTCTCAATCCCCTTCAAATCTTCGATCGACTCATCTTGCGACGCAGCCATAACTAGCCCATGATATGCCTCGACGCAAGAAGGGTCTTTTTTTAATATCTCATTGAACCCAACTTTGGCCAATCCAACCTCACCAATGTTAACATACAAATGGGATTTCATCAATGGCCATTCAGATTCATTCGGTTGCACCTCAATCAATTTATCAATAATACTAATAGCATCAAGCATTTTCTTGTTCTTTATCTTAATTTCCATCAAATTCCTTAATGCTTCCACGTCATCCGGGTTTGAAACCAAGTGTTCCTCAATTGCCCTTTCTTTTTCCTCCTCTGAAACTGCTTCTCTCACATCAGTTTCCACAGCAGCAGGAGGAGGAGCAAAATTCTGAGCAGAAATTGAAGGTTTTGGGAAAAAATAGAATCTTGAAAAGATAAGGGCAGTGGCAGTAACTGTAGCAACGAGTGTCGGCTTGAGGAATGAGAATGGGTTTTGGGATTTTTCATTAGGGTTTTGAGGGATAATGGGTTAGGGTTTTGAGAAAAGGTGGCTTTAATGGAGAAGAAAGAGGTGGAAAATGGTGGGGGTGGGGTTCTTAAAGAGAGACAAGAAATGGGTTTAGCATAAATTGGACGTTGATTATGTAGGAATTGTTTGTGAATTTGGTTTGTTTTGGAACAGACAGGGTTTAAGGTTGTCATGTTGTTTACGAGGTTGGTGAAGAAGAGAGTGTAAGAAAGAGGTCTTAAACCCTAATTTTGGGTTTTCAAAAATCATTATTTGTTTTGATTGGGTGTTGTTGTAAATAATTGGAAATATGTTTTGGAGTTTATATCTCAATTTTGAGGGGTTTTGGTGAAGATTTAGACTTGATTTTAACTGAATTTCAGATTGAAACTCGAAGAAGAAGAAGAAGAAGACGACATATTGCAGAAATTGTAGAAAAATTGTAGATAAATTGTAGATTGTTTTTTGCAGAAGATTTGTAGAAGTTTTAGTCGTTTTTGATTTGTGAAAACAGAAAAAAAAGCATCTACAATTAGAATACAAATAATCTACAATTCATCTACAAAATATCTACAAACTGGGTATATTCAATTTTAATATCCCAATTCCCATTCGATTGTAGTTTAATTGGTATTTTCGACATAATTTCGTTTTTTGCAGAAGATTTGTAGAAGTTTTAGTCGTTTTTGATTTGTGAGAACGAGAAAACAAAGCATCTACAATTAAAATACAAATAATCTACAATTTATCTACAAAATATCTACAAACTGGGTACATTGAATTTTTATATCCCAATTCCCATTTAATTGTAGCATAATTGTGATTTTTGACATAGTTGCGTTTTTTCAGAAGATTTATAGAAGTTTTAGCCGTTTTTTATTTGTGAAAACAGAAAATAAAGCATATACAATCAGAATACAAATAATCTACAATTTATGCAATATGTCTTCTTCTTCTTCTTTTTCTTCTTCTTCTTCTTCTTCTTCTTCTTCTTCTTCTTCTTCTTCTTCGAGTTTCAATCTGAAATTCAGTCAAAACCAAGTCTAATCTTCACCAAAACCCCTCAAAATTGAGATATAAACTCCAAACCATATTCCCGATTATTTTCAACAACACCCAATCCAAACAAATAATGATTTTTGAAAACCCAAATTTGAATTCAAACCTTTCAAGCTTTTCAATGGCTATCAATGGTCGAAAATATCTGGAAGAATATTTGCTTCCATAATTGTAGCGCGCCTAAATAGGAATATCTGGAAGAATATGATTTGATCTGATTTACGCCAAATCTTTTTAGAATATTTGTTCCTCAATTTTAGCTCGACAAATTAGGAAGATTCAACTCCTATTAACTAGTATTTAATGATTGGTATAATAACTCTAGAAGAAATGTGGACAGGGCGGGTAAAATAGAAACTATGCACATTTTTAATAATAAGGTTTCATATATGGTATTGGAAAGAAAAAATCTCTAAAAATAAATAGGAGGTTTTTATGCGGTAGCTCATATTTTAAAACTTATTTATGTAAACAACACAACTTTTGGTTTATTTCAAAAATTATAGATTTATTTACCTTATAGAAATTTAAAGAATTAAAATGTGATTTTCAAAATAAGTACTAAAGCACAAGTTCAGCCAGAACGTGATATATTGTATTTAAAACAAAGCCTATAGCCTATATTTAGTATAACTACCATATAAACGTTACTGCCCCTATTAAAAAATGAGGAATCAGTTTCTATCTTTATCAGTAATTATTTCAACATTATTAATTTGATTCTTCTCTCACTCTCCCATAAACAAAAAATGACTTTAATCTCTTGGAGATTTTCCCCTCGTTTTCGCCTATTTCATGATTCATCTTCTTATTCTCCATTTTTATAGTCCAAAAATCTGGATACTCAGTAAATACCTCAAAGGTATTCTATACATGGTTTAAATTTTTAGCAGTTTTCTTTGTTACTAATGTATTAATATATATTATTACAAAGATCAAAGGTGTGTGTATATATATATATATATATATATGGGTTGTTTTTCTCTAAAAGATTTAATCAACAAACTTTTCTGAAAATTTTGTGTGGCTGGAAGGCTCTTTTCCAAATGAATTATTAATGGAACAATTCCAACATCAGGAAAAAAATTCAACTAGCTAAACCTTTGTCTTGCACAAAAATTTTCTTCAAAAGATTTTCTGAAACATTGTCTTTTTTTTTCAACCGCTATTTTTTTTTTGCTTTTTTTTTTCTTCTTCTTTATTATACACTCTTAAATATTTATTTAGTTTTAGAAAATTATAAAAGTTTATGAATAGTTGAGTATAAGATTAATCTATATGTGTTTCTTAGCTAAAAATTTGAAATTATATATATAGCAATTCATCGTTCGTGCATGGAATGAACAAATTATGAAGAAGCTAAGAAAGTAGGACACATACATAGGTGTATAAAAGGTAAAAGGCTTTGTTTATACAAAATGAGCATGGTAAAAAACATGGGTCAAGTTGGGTGGGTTGGGCTATGACTCATTGTTTAGCCCATCTTGACCTAGCCTATCTTAGCCCAAGTACACTTTTGATTGCATTGGGCAATTGCCCATTTATTGACCCAATCCATCTTGACCTGCCCAACGCGCCCATTTGCCACCTCTTTAACATCTAATGTAGTTTTGGTTACTTAGAATTAAAATAATTTAGGAAAAATGACACTGTATAGCCACTCTCAAAATAATAGTCGAAAAAATATATGTTTTTTATATATACACATTTCTGTATATTATATACAAAAAATATATAAATTTTATATACCTACTGAATTTAAATAGTTTCAGTCACGAGCTAAAAGTGATGTTTGTTCTACCTAATCTGTATAAACGTGCATGTTGACATTAAGTATTTTTACCACTTTAATGGTATCCACAATGAAGCAAGAAGCTATTTCAAGATAAAATATAGCACAAAACAATTCCAGGTTTATAATTCATTAAGCAACACTAACTAATCTCAATCAGCAATAAAGTTTATTAAACTTGTTCATTAAAAAAGTACAGGTAATCAAAAACAAAAATACTCTTCTCTATGACTTTACTATTAATTGCATAATAACTCATATGAGAGAATTCATCATTTCTCTGCTTCACTATAGTCATTCAGCTCATCATCCTTTTTTCTTGTCTTCATAAAAACTTCAGTGCAGTAACTTAGTAAACATAGCCTTTTACAAACATCCCTTGTTTAGCTTCATCTGATTCACCCTCACCAGTGTATTTTCCGAGCTGAGCAAGAGAGTTGGCTTTGGCCCTGGTAAGTAATGCATCCTGAGCAGCCTTAACATTCTCGGGTTGTCCTCCCCATGTCTTCAAGCAAGTGTTCTGAAGAGCCCTCGCGTATGAGAACGATACGTGCCATGGGTTTGGAGCTTGGTTCATTGCATTCAAGTTCAATGTAGCCTCAACTTCTGATTGCCCACCAGACAAGAACTGCAACAATATTGAATCAATTAGCACAAATTATGTAGTAATTTCCTTCCTAGTGCCAATGTTTATGTTAGTCTTGTTGAGTGTTTATTCACTTATTCATCTATCACTAGTAATGGACTACAACAACAGCTACATACCCAGTATTATCCCACACTGTGAGGTCTGGGGAGGATACTGTGTACGCAGATCTTACCCCTACCTTGTGAGGATAGAGAGGCTGTTTCCAATAGACCCTCGGCTCAGAAAAGCATAAGAATATTACTAGTAATGGACTAATGATTCATATTCTATATGTAGACAAATAAAAGTACTGACTCTGTTCCATCTTATACGGTACTTTTCTTTTTAATCTGTTCCGAAAAGAATAACTCATAGAATTTTTAAGAGCACACATTTTAAGGCTACTTGAGCCATGTGCCGACAATCTTTCTTTGTTTGTTAAATTTTGTGCTCAGTCAAACACTATAATATAAGATGAAACGTAGGGAGTAACTCAAGTTTCTTAAAAACTAGCTAAATTCATAGAAATAGAGGAGACTTACCATGATTCCAGGGACAGCTGGGGGGATCCTCCTTTTAAGGAGACTGAGAGTATAGTCCGCGACTTGCTGAGGAGTGGCCCTGTCTTTGCATTCAGCACCAGGAGTGACCATGCTCGGCTTCAGGAGGATACCCTCAAACATAACATTGTTCTCCGCCAAATAGAAGAAGACCTCAGCCCAAACCTTCTGGGCTACCTCAAAAGTCCTGTCAATACCATGTTCACCGTCTAACAAAATCTCTGGCTCCACAATTGGGACCAAACCACTATCTTGAGAAATGGCAGCGTAGCGAGCCAAACCCCATGCTGCTTCCTTCACAGCTAATGCAGATGGTCCGTTGGGAATGCTCACCACGGTACGCCTGCATAAGTTACCATAATTTTAGCACATATCAATTTAGACATAAAAAAGTCAATATTTTTGAAAATTATGCCGCATTGTTGGATATACCATTTGGCGAAACGTGCACCCTGTTGGTAGTATGCAGCAGTGCGGGAGGCGAGGCCATCAAGACCTTGACACCATGACTCATCATTTGAACCAGCAAGGGGAACCAAACCCTGTTAACAGATAAAATGATTAGGGGATTTTGATAGAAATCTAATTCCAGTCCAATTCATCATTAAACTTGATATCCTCTCATTTAACACTCTGTACATAAGGAGAAACCAACCTAATAAAAGCCTAACAAATATCAGCATACTTAAATCTTGTCTGAGATAGCTTCACCAGATAAGCAACTCTAAGTTGAACAAGATAAAGTTACTTTAAGAATCAAACCTAAGGTTTCATCACCCTATAACATGCTCTTGTTACTACAACTATAATTACACTTCAATCCCAAGCAAGTTGGGTTCGGCTATATAGATTCTCGCTGATCATGTCATTGCATTTAAACTCACATGAGACCAATATTATACAAATAAAAATAAAAATAGAAGTTACTAAAAAGTTCACTATATATTTTACTGAAATTGTTTCCTCTTTATCGTCGTCCTCTTGTTTTTTTCCTTTTCAAGTTGTGGGTGAAGATTAAAATACCTTGTCAACTTTGATACCAGGAACAATGTTTTGTTCAACAAGAACATCAACTATTTTGCGGCCATCAACGGTTGATTGGTAGAGAGTCTCCTCAAAAAGAATAGCACCAGAGATGTACTGTCCAAGTCCTGGAGCTGTCACAAGCAGGGTACGGTAAGCTTGGCGGTTAGCCTCAGTATTTTCCAAACCAATTGAAGCCAAACGCTTTCCACAGGTAGCATTGGATTCATCCATAGCCAAAATTCCGCGTCCTGGTGATGCAACGGTTTTCTACAAGCAACAAACACTTCATTGTTAAAGCCCTTATTCCATTTAACATTTTGCTACTTTAAATTCAAGGCGAATCGAACATTAAACTTAATGGGTTCAATACTCTAAGTTCTTTGAAAAGATGGGATTAAAAATTGATATTTATACTACTTTTCAAGGTTTTCACATACATACTGAAAATGATGGGTTTAACTAAACCTATTTCTATTACTCTATCTAGGTCAACTTAACTATCAGTAACAAGTTTTTACATTGTCAGTCCACGGAACACAAACTCAAAGCTAAGAATTAAAGTTTATACATTGAAAGTGCAAAGAATTTGCATGCAATCAAAGGCTAATCCAGGACTCAAAGGTGTTCAAACTTGAAAGAAGTAAGAAAAACCCTGACAAAGGGTGTTCAATATATGTTATATACCTCCAAAACGACGAAGGACGGTCAATTGACCACCCTTACCAGAGTGTAGCTTCGCCCCTGACTATTACCCCAACTCTATTTATTGGTTTGAGTAAGAACGACTTATTTAAAATGAACAATTCATAAGAAGAAATCTTTCAATTTAACAGGTTATAATCAGGTTAACAAGACAGGCTTGATATATAGAGAATAGCATATTGTTTTAGGTCAACTTAAGCTGATAGTGTAAAAATTCTTTATACTGACAGCACACAAAACATAAACTTGCTAAGCTAAAACTTACAGCGGTCTTAACAAGCTCATCAGCATACGGGGAAGCAGCGCGGACAATGAGAGAAGGAGCATTGGTGGGGTGGCAGCGAACAACTGAGACACAAGTTTGACGAAGGCTTTGCCCTTTTACAAACTCAGACTTGTCAAGAACTGTTGGGGATGATTTTAGTAGAGATGCTGAGGCCATTTTTTCTAAATTTTTTTTTCTTCTCTCTACTACAATCTCCTTATCTCAGCACACTCTCTTCTTACTGTTACTCTTTGCCACACAAATTTCTCAAACAGAGTGCCAGAATTTATAACTGTACTAATCTGTTACTAAAGATGTCTCATTTGAGGTTGTTATGCTCCAACCAATGTCAGCTTGCCATGTAATCTTGTGTTTTTTTGCCTGCTTGGCATATAGTACAAGTGGTTGAAATAGATGGAATGATTCCCACCTCGTAAAAACTATTCATAAATAGTAGGAGTAGTAAATTATGGTATGTGGAATTTAAAAACATTGATTTCTTCTACTTGGTTTTTTGGAGTTATTTAATGGTTTAAGCAGGCATCAGCATCAGATTACACTAGACTACAAATAAGTTGGTTTTTGCTCAAAGCAATGGAAACCAAACGCGAGGCTCTGATTAGCAATCCTACCTTGAGTGGCTTGGTAACATTTCCCTGTTTGTTTTGGTTATCCCGAGGTGATCAGTGGTCATGGTTCAGTTCCAGGATTGGGCTTGACAATGACTTTCAATTATTCAGCAATTCTTTTTTAATAACAGTAGTGCCTGGACCGGTTTGCTTGCATCTACCGAATACCTACTATTTCCCACCGGAGTCAGTACCAGCAGTGGCGGAGCCACACAGCTCCATGGGGTGTCAATTGAACACTCTTTCGCTGGAAAATTACACTGGTTTAGATATGTAATCTTTTATGTATGTATATGAGGTGTTGAATCTCCTTGATTTTTTTGTGTATTTATTTCTTTAATTTTTGACATCCCCTAGTGAAAATCCTGGCTCAGCTACTGAGTTGCAGATAACTTTATATTCAACAATTTCAATGTGGAAGTCCGAAAGGCTATGTACATTGAGGCATGTGCACAAATGACATTTTGTAAGGCTACTCTTTAGAATCTCTCTATCAGGCCAGTGAGCTAAATTTGTAAATGAAAATTTATCTAACTACTTTTTAAGGACGAGATTTAGCTCACTGAACTTAAAGAATAACCTCAAAAAAGGCCATATAGTGCAAATAATCCCATCTCCTGGAGTTTAGTTAATGTGAGACTAATGAGTGTGGCTGAAGAGACTGGATCATTATGTCTCAGTAAGTCGCAGCAAATTTATATCTGTGACTTGCAACTACTAAGAACTAATTCCCACTTTTAATTGTTTCTGTCTCAAGTTTTAGACGGCTGAAAGAAATAACTTAAGAAAAAATTTCATGCACCAAAGCTAAAACCCAGTCTCTTGCATCAGCTAATAGACTCCAGTCCAAAGGAAGGAAAGCATTATATAAGAAATCTATACTTATATACAAGGGAAGTTTTAAGGACAAAAGCCTGTTTTCTTACACTAGTTGCTACTTAATTATCGAGCTAAATAGAGGTAGTAACTAAAATATAGAACAGGAAAAAATCAGAATCAGTAAGCTGCAAACCGATGCTCTCGACCAGAATTTGAATTTGCAACATAACTTAGCCATTTATTGGACTCAACGACAGGTCATCAAGGCCAGAAATGATATCATCAAGTAACTTATCGTCCAGCAGTACTCCAAGATTTTCGGCTTCTGAAGGGGTGGAGTCAAAGGAGCTTCCTGCGAGGGCTTTGTTGAACTGTTTAACAAGTTCATCTTCCTCATCTGGAATGTCAAGTTCCCATACCTTGAATATGTCAGCCAAATTTTCCTCAACAAATGTTGAAAACTCTGAATCTACTTCAGAATGGGAGTCTTCAACTAATCTCAGATCCTCATTATAGGTGGGAGGAAAATCATTTTCTGAGTTAATTCTGGACCAAGAACTATCTGTATCTTTGTTGTTAATCAGATGACGAGTTGTGTTCTCTTCTTGTTCATTGGTTGGAGAAACATCATCAATGGTGTCATCTACCATCCCTGAAATTCCTGTCTCTTCGACGGTGGGGAAAATACGAGATTCTTGAGGAGAGTCATCCCTTGAGACTGCAGAAAAGATTTTTTGGGAAGGAAAAGCGTCCGGTGACACATGTTTCGAAGAATCCATGCCATGGTCTGATATAGCAAGATCTTTAATGAGGCATGAGTCAGCCCATGCTATATCCTCAGGTGAAAGAACATCTTCACTCTCGTTGCCACCTATAGAATTTAGATCAAGTGGAGAAACACTGGCATCTTTCATGTCATCATCATCAGCCATGGCCATGGAGAGAAGCTCAGCCATATTCCTTACAACCGTCCTGCAACAGAAAGTACATAGGTAAAGCCTTCATGAACTGTCAACGAACATTTTATAATACTAGGATCCAAGATACCATCTACCTTCATCAAACAAATACCAAGCGACTCAGATCACTTCCAAATTAACTCACTTTTTTTGACAGAATACGGTATTTCTGACTAAATTAAGTAAGCAAATATAGAGTAGACTAGCTTTTAAGAAGTCCCTTTCTTTGTGGCGGCAATTGGTGTTCTATCTCAGGACCTCTATACACTTACGGTTTATGACTCCAAGTCCAAGCACTAGCAATTAAAAGAAAACCACAAAGAAACGATCTCAAATGTCTTGAAGCTGAGGTTTCAATAACAAGATGATGACAAAAAAAGTGGGTTACTTGCATCAACAATTCACAACAAGGGAAATTCTTTAGGATCAAACCTAAAAAGTTATAATACCAGCAAGATAGAGACAGATGAATATCTTCAGTTGTTGTAGCAGTACTTACTGCCTAACTAATTGATGAATTCAGTTTAAAGGCTAAGTGTCACTACGACGAGCCAGGTAAGGATTAAAGATACAGAAGCATAGAGGGATGGAGGAATTGGATTTAATGATTTAATCCATACTCAACCAGAAGGGAAAAGAAGATTTCACTCGAATAAAAGAGTCACTCATCATGTAAAGTCTCAGCCTAGTTGACAGAATCCCAAGGCAGAACCACACTGCAGGTACAGCAGACATAACCAACATAACTTCGTCAGAAAATGATAGAAAGCAACCAATAAATTTGCATATACTATAACATCAGTAGTAAAACATCTTATACGCCAAAACCTAAGTTTTGACTATGATATATCTTTGGAAATTCAGAGATAATAAGCAGAGTAAACAAAGGGTCCCTTCACATATAGAAACTAATGATATGCGACTATTCCTCAAGGATGCAATTCTATGATGAGTAATATCTAAATGTACCTTTTCTCCATTCAGTTTCCACATCGACGAGAATTCAGTACTAGCTCATTCCTAAAGCTCCTAACTTGAATCCTTACCTGGCCTTGCTTTCCACTTGTACCTACCCCAAGCCTCTCCTCCCACACAGCAAAAAGGTGAAAAATTGACTTTAAGTCCAAACTTTACAACTTTCTTTCATCTTAATTCTGGAATGAACAAGTAGAGAAGAAATACAAAGTAGTAGCAAAATGCTAAAGAACCCAAATTAAATCCATATTCCTCTTTGTCAAAGTCATCCATTATCATATACCCATGAAACAGTCAGTAGTTTACAATCGCATTTTGCCAAGTCAAAGACATTCAGCAATGCTCAAGTGTTGTCACTTCAATCATGTATTACTCTTCTAACAAATATCGAGAATCTCAGTGATTGAGTTCAATAATTCCTCATAAATTATTGGTTATAACATTAGATAATTAAATCAAGTTTCACGCCACCACATCAATGTTTTCAAAGGAAGAAAATATAGACCAAAATCAAGATGAACTATACCTAGTAAATCACCTAACTTTATATAGCTGCAGCCTGCAATTTGCCAAATGGGTTGAAAGAAATTTGAAACGATATCTGGAAAATGCGACTTCAAAACTTGGAACTTTACTATCTCCTAAGAAAATAAATGAATTATCGAAATAGTAAACTACCATATCAAGCCAGATATATTAATTTATCACTTCAAAATCACGAGGAACATACTTTAAAAAACCCTAAATCCATATACGTCCACTTATGTGCCAGCTTTTTCTCAAATAACCAGCGAGCTCAAACAAAAAAGAAGCAACAAAAGAGATTCAAAAAGAATACCTATACGTCTGCTTATTTGCCTCTTCTGTTATAGAATCTATGGTTTCACCGCAATACGAAATAGGCAGGAGATTTTGAGAACAATGAAGCTTCACCCTCGGCTACTTCTCGGGGAAAAGACGCAAAGAATTAATAATTTTGGGCTTTGTGAAGTTTCGAATTAAGGGATTGAGCGTATTCTGGTCATCTGGTGTGACACTCAAAATTAAAAAAATGCAAAGAACGTTAAAAATAAAAAAAAAAATAAAAAATTCCGTTGCCGGGACTTGAACCCGGGTCTCTCGGGTGAGAGCCGAGTATCCTAACCACCTAGACTACAACGGATCTGTTGTCAGCAGGGCATACGAAATTATATATTTTTCAAAGTCTTGTACCCTTTAAATAGACTATCTATACATTTTATATCCTTGTGTAACTAAATAAAGAATTTAAGAAAGAAAAATAATATTATTGCTACTTATCAAAAGTATCTTAAAACTTGTGATCTTCATTAATGGTAAATTAAAAAGTTCAAAGTCAAAGAATTTTTAAATATATCATTCTTTTTTTAATAGACTAAAACGATAAGAATGTCATATAGGATATAATGAATGAGGTATATATATTACCTCAATTTGTCACTTCTAGAGATTAGTAGTTAATGTGATTTATAAAGATAAAATGTGGATAATTTTTCGATATATAAGGGATTTTTACACAAATAACCGGTCGTCATTGTTCCTATTTCTAGCCATACATATAAATTATACGTTGCTTATACATAATTATACACATATAATACATAAAATCTATTAAAATTATACATCCACCGATAATTTTTAGTTGGATGAGCGACTATTTGGATTAATTCTTCGAGATAATAAATGGATGCACACCTGCTTCGAGATAATAAAGATTCCTCTGCTTTGTTTCTTTTACCTCTTCAATTTCCTTCTACCAAATTCAAAAAAAAATTATAAATTGACACAAAATAGTTGTGTTTCTTATTCTTCTTTCGAAGTGAATTTGGATGTGCCAGTTTAAAAGATTTCAATGGTGTATGGACTAGAAAACAATTTATTTTTACGAGTGTTGCAATGGAACTTCACGAGAATTGTTTTCAAAGAACGCTCTTTTTTGAGTTTTCGGTTTTTATAATTGTATTAATGCGGCAAAAAATATATTATCAAGTGGCACAAAAACCATTAATTAAAAACAAGAATGGTTAACCGGTTAACTAGTCTTTTACATATGGAAAAATAGAAAGAAAATTTCATTTTGAGAGGGTCCAACTACTTCATTTGCAATAGCCTTAAATTTAAAAAGGAAAATAACAATGTACAGTCGCTCTTAAAATAATAGCCGAAAACTGTATACTTTATATATATACACACATTTCTGTATGTTATATATAAATTTTATACACTTTTACGGCTATCGGATATAAATAGTTCCGACCATGGACTAAAAGTGATCTTTGCCCAATTTAAAATAACAACAAAAATCACGAGTTACGAATGCTCCTTCATCCAAAGAGAGGCACAATCATTTTTAAGATTTAGTACTTTATTCTTTTCTAAACTTTTATAAAGCAACATGTAACATTTTTACATGTTAAATTTGAATATTAATGCTCACACTCTACAAATGCCACACAATAAGCTATTGTGACTATATATATTCTCATATGAATTGAAACCAAAGAGCCTCTTCCTTCTTAGCATATGCAAGACGAGAGACTATATATACAAATCATCACCAGAACAATTTGATCTGGGACTCTTAACTAATGTTAGGATTAGCAGCAAAATAAGCAAGTACACCTACAAATGGTGCATTAATATAAGTAGTTGGCTCAGATTTACGAAAATCATCCCTACTATCATCATAAACATCATCTTCTCCAGGACCACCAACAATTGCACCAACTAAAACATTAGGATTTGGTTGTGATGAGTTAAAATAAATCGAACCCTCTTTGCACGCGATGAACTGAGGATGATCTTTAATCGATGGAAGGGACGAGCCACGATGATGAATTTTTGAAGGATAGTAATTACTATAACCAACCATGTAAGACATTCCTTTAGGATTATCTCCCAATATGTAATCAACTTGTCTCTTACCAATTTTTCGAAGCATCGATGGATTGACACTAATGGTGCCACAATTCAAGATTTGTGATGATTTTTCTAAGTAATTTGCGTAGATGAGGAGTAAAAATGTGATGGTTGTAGCATGTTGTAAATTGCTTCCTCCTGGTTTGTAAATTAGGCCACCAGGAGAGTATTGTATATGTGAAGATGATGATTCTGGGATTAATGTGCACATGAAACTATCTGCTGATGCTTTGTACGATTGGAGCGAATACACGCTCCCTTCCACTACTTCCTGCATTATTAATCTCTGCATTACAATCCCGACTTATCTTTATTCTTAATGAAGAGTGTAGGAATGAATAATGAAACTGACCTTAGAAACAAGAACATTAAGTCCAGCGTGCTTATTGTCCCATCCAAATTCATTGATGTTGTCATCTGCCCCAAGTGTTTGGCGATTCTCTTGTATGTAATTCATGTAAGTGTCACTCTGGGTAGCCCTTCTCAGCCACGCTGCTCCCCACAACAATTCATCCTATTGTACAAAAGCTCTAAGTAATTATAATTACCGATAATATAAATAACTTTTTATATAATGTATGTCATTTGACATGTTTAATGTGTTATATACCTTATTTACCAATTTCAACAATCAGTGCAATTTAACATAGGTACTTATTCGAAATCTACAACAACAATATATTAAACAGCGAAAAATATTAAAAGTGCCCGTACTAGATCACATATTACTATACGGCCCTGTGCGACATCATTACTATTTTGAGAATACAATAACAACAACTCACAAGTGGGGTCTGTGGACTATTTTGAGAATAACAATTTGTTTTTATTAAACATACATTGTAAAAATATTTTTAACAATGAAAAGATTGTGATTGTATCATTTATACTCTCTAAGTATAAAGATTCTTTTCATGACCATGTTAGTTTAATCGTGAAATTAGGTTTGATGTGCCATTTTTACCAAGTTAGCAATTATGTTTATCATAAAAATTTACCTATAATTATATAAATAAATGACCTGAATATATAATTATTTTCACATACCATATCATAATTATGCCTGGATTAGCTATTTGTCTAATGATCTACAATAAATGAGTTAATTATTTAGCAACAGACACTACTAAAAAATTAGGTTTTTGCGACGGACTAATTATAAACAGAAAAATTCATTGCTAATCTCATTTAGCGACGAATTAGCGACATTTTATTAAGAAATTCTGCTAGCTACGACTAATATAACGACAAATTAGGGAGAAGAATGCTTGCCTGATATCCATCAAAATCACAATAATACGGACAAACTCCATCTCTAATATTGGCATTGTCACTGTAAGCTCCACGGTTCCTATCTGCAAAATCAAACACCCTAGTGGAAGTTCTCAAGAGTGTGTCTGAATATCCGGGATCCGACGACCGGAAAGCAATGGATGCAGCTGCGAACGCAGCTGCAGTCTCTCCGGCCACGTCGGATGCCGGATTCGGAGCATCCACTGTATATACTGTCCTAGCAGTATCCATATCTTCTGGCCTTTCCCAACAGTTATGGTCTAGGACTGGATCCCCCACCTATAGCATCAAAATAGCAAAAGAAGTAACTCAGCTACCAAAAGTTATTGCTAGTAATGTCCCATTTAATTCTCTTACATTTTCTATCCAAAGGAAATAAATTAAAGTGTCACATGAGACATTAGCTTTTTTAGGTGAAAAATGCGGTTCGAGAGACACCAATAGTATAGAGAATGTTACACTATTAAATCACTTAAGAAATAATTATTATAATAATCTTTTATAAATTGTGGGGAATAACAAGATGATCGATACTTGCTATTAATGATGTCAATTTTTTAATACTAAATTGTATTTAAGTTAAATTTTTTAAAGAACGGTAGAAGCAGGGGCAGATGTAGAGTTTGGCCTCGAGGTTTATCTAAACTCATTACTTTCGATGCGAAGTAAAAATATATGTGTATAATTTCTAAAATTACAGCTAATGGTAGGTCTGAACTCATAACTTTAAAAAATACAATAAATTTAAAAAATCTTAAAACTTGAAGCCATAAAACTTAAATCTTAAATCCGTCTCTCAATATGAGATAAAGGTACTTAGCAGATACTTAGAGGTCTGAACTCATAACTTTAAAAATACAATAAAAGTCGTATCATACAAGGACAAAAAATCTTAGCACAAAAGCGAAATGCAACGGGACCAACACCAAGGTAACAATTGTTTTCAGTTGGGCGGTATTACTTAAAGCAAACAAACATATGGAGTTCACGTGTTTGCCGGAACAGAACTTACCTTTACAAAATATTACTACTCCCTCCTCCGGTCCATAATAAGTGACCAATTTGCTTTTGGCACACCAATTAAGAAAATATTAAATTCTAGATGAAAAAGTTAGTGTGACTAAACTACCCTTCATTAAATGTTGCACCATAATTATGGTAGCACTTGCTTCTCTTCTCAAATGTGAGGAGTAAATGACTTTTTAGGAACACATACATAAGGGTAATTGTGGAAAAAACAAATTGAATATTTTCTTTGATTATATAAATGGACAATTATTTTGGACCAAAAATAAAAAAGCAAATTGGTCACTTATTATGGACAGGAGAGAGTAACACATAAGGCAATTTGAGTTACTACTGCAATATTTATCACTGAGCGTAAAATATTCTGTAAATTTTGATGTATATAATTAAACTTTGTTTGAGAAAAGAAACAACGACATAAATGCGTTTAAGACAAGAAATAAAGACATATTTAGAAGCTACTAATTCTTTTTAGTGGGAACTAACATGGGGTAATAGATCTAATCAAGATCTCACCAACCATGCCCGTGCACCAATTTTTTTGTGAATTTTGGAGAAACTTATGTTTTCTTGCCTATGCAAATCTCAAAAGGATAAAAGTTCGACTATTTAATAGATGATCACTTAATCTTTATTTTATTTTACCTAAAACAAATGATATAAGGCTCCGTTTGTCCATAAGAAATTTTTTCTTTTTTCAACTTTTTTTTTAGAAAAAATATGTTTGTCTATAAATTTTGCAAGTTTTTGAAAAAAATTCAAAAATGAGTTTCTCAAAAATCAAAAAGTGGTTTTGACCGGTTTTTAAAATTTTCAGAAAATTTCTTTTTCGGCACTCACAAAACTGCAATATTTATCCAAACATAATTTCATATACTAGTTTTTAAGTTAACTCTAAATACTACTAGTACTTTTTTCAAGAATTATAATTTTTATGTCCAAACGCCTACATATTTAACTCCATTTTGATGAATCAAGAGAAAGCAAGATGGTATAGGAAGTTGAGCTGCACGAAATCAAAGGTATAAAAATTTGGTGAAACCAAAAGATAGCGCCGTATGCCCCAAAAGAAAAGAGTTGAGAGAGAAATAGACAAAACATATCCACTCTAAGAATCAATTTCAACCAACCCCATCATCTACTCACAGTACTACTACTGCTATTATTAACTCATAGCTTCACATGTCTCATATCAGAAGAACCATAAAACCTGCCACTCAAAAATCCTTTTTATATCCAACCGATTCGTTAAGTAAACCAAAGTTTTTCACACCTAATCAGACCAAATCATTGAAATTAAAACGGGTACATCTTTTATTAGTCTCACTAAAAAACTACTACTATTACAACAAGAAATTCAGCTTAATCTCATATATGGGGTCTCAAAAGGATAGTGTGTACACAATCTTACCCCTACCCTATAAAGATAGAGCGGCTATTTTCGATAGACCTTAGGCTTAAGGAACAGTCTCACTAAAAAACTAATCCAGTTTAAAATTTTAACAGCGTGATTTAACGGTTAATGAAATGAGTAAAAATTATAGTAAGAGATAAAAAGAGTTTAAATCCCAAAAAAGATATCTGCCTAAGTCTTTGACGGGTAGATATCCTATCTTTGTGCCGATGAAAGGTAGATAGCACTTATAGAATTAATAGAGATAAAGCAAGTTGGCATATACACCATTCATAGTAAAAGAGAAAATAAAAGCTATCCAACTCAATGTCATTTTCAAACAGATTCAATTTAGGTGGAACTCTTTTTTTTTTTTTTTGATCTGTTTTAAAAATAATAAAAAGGCAGCCTGGTGCACCAAGCTCTCGTTATACGTGGGGTTCGAAAAAGGGTCGGACTACGAGTGTCTATTGTACGCAGTCTTACCCTGTATTTCTACAAGATATTGTTTCCACGACTCGAACTCATGACCTCTTGGTCACATGCATGACATCAATTGTAACAGTTACGTCAGGGCTCCCCTTCTATTTAAAAAAAAATCATAGCTTTATATATTTAAAACTAAATTAACGTTAAATATCTTATTTTGCTCTTAGTTACATACTCTTAGAGACATTAATATCATGGCGGGTTCCAGATCACAAATTTTAAAACTCTTTTTTACTTTTTCCGTGTTTATTAATCAAATATAGTCATTTAAAATGAAATGATGAGTGTATTAATATTTTCACATGCATGACATACAGGTCCAGTAAAAGTTTAGCACAAAAAAAAGTCCGAATTCTGATAAAACGAATGGTGTTCGTTTCGTTTAGTCCCATCAAAAAGCAAAAAAGGTTACTAATTAATTAACAAACCTGGACAAAAATGCGATTGGGTTGAGAGACAGTCTTGAGAAGATAATCAGTGGACCAACGGATAGCGACTAAAGCATTCCTTAATTCAGAGGGAGGCATATACTCCCCAAATTCAATCACACTCCAAGCCAACAATGTAGTGGTAAATGCCATCGGAAAATTAAACTTAACATTATCGCCGGCGTCGTAGTAGCCGCCGGTCAAGTCGGTATTCACCGGCCACCCGTCGCCTAAACCGGAATGTCCTCGCCAGTTCATTCTCTGGTCTTGTGGTAAATAGCCGGAACGTTGGCCTTCGAAAAAGAGAATGGATTTTGTTAATGCGTCTGTGTAGTCGTGGTAGCTTCCATGGATTTTTTCAACTGTAAGTAAAAGAAGAAGAAGCATGAATTTTGAAGAAATGTTGTTCTTCATATTTTCTTAGCTTCTTCTCTTCTTACTGGTTGTGTGAAAAAAATTGGTGGAGTTCGTGCATTTATATTAGTAGAAGTAGAATAATGTAGTACAATTCTTTTAATATTTTATGCACATTGCCTATGTGTCCCATATTAATATTAGTGGGCGTTGGATATAAGAAATATAAATTTTCAGAAAAAAATGGGGAAAAAAAATTCAAGTGAAAATGGTGTTTGATAATTTGAGTTATTTTTTTTGGTAACTAAATATTTTATTTATCACCAAAGGTCTTTACAAATCCGTAGTTTAACTATCACAGTTAGCTAGCCATTCAGTCATTCTCTGATGCAACTAGATTTTAAAAGTATTGACTATATCTCTAGTTTTTGCTACTGCTCTAATACTACAAATACATGCAATTTCTCTAGCTATTGATTCACTAGATCTATATATTTTCTCAAAAATTCTCATATTTCTCTCTATCCATATGCTATGAACATATTCTGTGTATATCATCTTCAATATCTGTGCAGTCCGAGTCTTTCCTTTAGCTCTTCTAATTGTCTCCTGTTGATGTTGCTGCCTATCACTTGTGTTCATTATCTTGCCATGAGTCCACTGATTCATTATGTGCCAGATATCTTTAGCAAAGTTGCATTCCCAGAAAAGATGCTTATGTGTTTCTGCTGCATTTCCACACATAACACATTGTGTATCAATTTCCATACCCCATTTTACTAACCTGTCAGTAGTTAGTTATTTGCCCTGAAGTTGTAACCATAGAGTGAATTTTGCTTTAGGACGAGCTGCATTGTTAAACATCATGTCCTTCCATGGCACTCTTGTTTCATCTCCAATCATCTGAATATATATTTGCTTTGTGATGCTTCTTTCTTGCTTGAATTTCCACTGTCTTCCTTCAAAGATTGTCCTGGCTTCCATAGTTTTTCTTGTCATCCAGCATGCTTGTTGTGGAATTGTCATTTTTTCTATTGCTTGGTCCTTGATATAATATGTATGGATCCATTTTATCCATAGCTTGTCTTTTTTCTGAGTAAGATCCCAAAAGTTCTTTGCAATAGCTGCTTTGTTCCATTTCTGTAGATTTGCTAACCCCAGACCTCCAATGCTCTTTGGTGCACATACTCTTTCCCATGATACTAGAGCTTTTTTGGTGATAGTATTGTATCCAGACCATATGTAACTACGACAGTAGGCATCAATTACTTTCAGGACTTTGGTGGGCAGTACAAAGATTTGAGCCCAATAAGCTTGGACTCCAAATAAAACAGTCTGCACCAGTTGAACTCTTCCTCCATAGGATAACTTCTTTGCTGTCCATGCAGATATCTTTGCCACAATCTTCTCTATAAGTGGTTGCCATTGGACTAGAGATAGCTTCTTGGTGGATAATGGGACCCCTAGATATTTAAAAGGTAGTTCCCCTTCAACCAATCCCAGTTCTTGTAACATTCTGTCTCTATCTTCTCTCTTCACACCTCCAAAATAGATTGAGCTTTTTGCCAGATTTGCCTTGAGTCCTGAAGCAGCTGAGAACTGGTTGAAGCATTGTTGGACAGTGACTACTGATGATAAATCTCCTCTAGCAAAGAGTAACAGATCATCAGCAAAGCATAAGTGTGTGATTGCTAACTTTGAACATCTGGGATGGTAGTGGAACTCTGCCTTCTTTGTCATTTCTTTTAGACTCCTACTCAGGTACTCCATTGCTATAGCAAATAAGAATGGAGACATAGGATCTCCCTGTCTAAGACCTTTAGCAGCATTGAAAGGAATTGATGTCTCACCATTTATCAGAATAGTATAGCTTACTGTTTTCATACATTCAAGGATCCAATTGATAAATTGATTGGGGAATCCCAATTCTCCTAACACTTGTTCCAAATATATCCACTCCACTGAATCATAAGCTTTTTGGAGGTCTATTTTGATCATGCATCTTGGTGTGATGTGTTTCCTAGTATAAGCTTTCACAAGCTCATGAGCTAGGATAATGTTGTCTCCAATTTTCCTTCCAGGTATGAAACCTGCCTGTGATTCACTTATTATAGTAGCAATGACTTTTTGAATCCTTGCTGCTATAACCTTTGAGATCAATTTGTACAAAATATTGGAGCAGGCTATTGGTCTATATTCCTTCACAGTTCTGGGATTGTCATTCTTTGGCAATAATGTGATAGCTGTACAGTTTATGGCTTTGTACATCCTCCCTGTTCTGAAAAACTCCAATACTGCAGCACAAACCTCTTCCTTGATGATCCCCCATGCTTTCTTGAAGAAGGTAGCATTATATCCATCTATCCCAGGAGCTTTATCTTCACCAATTGACTCAAGGCCTTGTTGGATTTCCTCTTCTGTCACTGGAGCTATCAGATCTAGTTTTTGTTGCTGATTCAGAACAGGTCCTCCTTTCATATTCAACTTGTTTATAGCTGGCAGTTCCTTTGCAGAGGATCCCATTAAGGATTTATAAAATTTTACAATCTCCTCCTGAATTTCCTTTGGGTCTGTAAGGTTCTCATTCTTTAATGAAGTGATTTCCTTAATAGTTTTCCTCTGACTTCTGTCCTTGACCACTGCTGAAAAATATTTTGTGTTTGAATCCCCTAGTTGGATCCATTTGGCTCTTGACTTCTGCTTCATGATGTTCTCCTCTATCAAAGTCCATTTTTCCAGGATCTGCAGACTGTTCTTTTCCTGTTCCACCAACTCTTCTGTGCATTTTAATGTCAGCTGTTTCTGGATCCATACTAACTCACTTCTTGCATTGTCTATCCTCTGTGTTATGTTTCTGAACTCCTCATTATTCAATTGCTTGAATAATGGTTTTAATGCCTTCAACTTCATCCATACATCTTGCATCTTCCATCTTGACAGCTTTTGTTGCCATGTTTGCTTCACTATATGTTGAAACTTGCTATGATCTGCCCAAGTGTTGAAGAATCGGAATGGTATTTTTATGTCTCTCTGATTTGTCTGTAACTCAAACACCATTGGATTATGGTCTGAAATTAATGGAACATCATATTCCATCACTAAGTGCCCCCACTCCATCATCCATTCATGGTTGCCAAATGCCCTATCTAGTCTGCTATAGATTCTTTCCCTGCTTTGCTGTTTGTTACTCCAGGTATAGTAGTCCCCTGTCCATCTCACCTCATTAAGTAGGAGGTCATGAATGCAATCATTGAAGTCTTTAATCTCACCATATTGTACTGGATTCCCATTGAGCCTGTCTTGAGGATATAACACAGCATTAAAATCTCCAACAACTAACCATGGCATATTTATTCCTTGAGCCAGAGTTTTAAGCGTTTCCCATACCCTTTTCCTTTCCTCACATGTATTATAACCATAGATTACAGTTATAACACAAGTCTTCTTTGATGCTATTGTATTGACTTGACAATGGAGTAACTGAGCCTCTTCTTTCAATTTATTCACAGTATATAGTCTACTATCCCATAATAGCCAAACTCTTCCATTTACTGCACTCCTGTAATTATTCAGAAATTCCCAGTTAGTTACCACATTAGTAGCCACATTTGTTGCATTATGCTCCTTGACTTTAGTTTCTATTATTCCAGCTAAAGTAATATGTTTAGTTTTTATATAATTTCTCAGTTCCTTCTGCTTATACTTCTTATTTACTCCCCTTATATTCCAAAACAGCCACTTCATTTGTTACAAACTGGTTCCTCCCCCTTTGTCAGGGGGTGCAGACTTTGATCCACCTTGAGCTCTGTTCAACACAGCAAAGACATTCTTAGTTGGCACTGAGCATAATATTGGAAACTCCTGTAGATTGAGTTCTGGAACCATGTTTTTCCCTTTATCAGGTGTTTCAATATCAGTCCTCTCCCTTTGTTTCTGCTCCTGAATCATAGCTGTTGCTTGTTTCTCTTCCATTTGTTTGTAAATGTCATCTGTTTCATTGCTTCTAACTTTTGTTCCAGCTACCTGATTGTCTCCATTTTTGTTGTCTTGTTGTTCCTTTGGTTGTTCTTTTGTCACCCATCTCTGCACTATTCTTTTGTGCCCATCCTGTTTAGCTGGTTGTTCATCATTCTTTCTTTGGTCCTTTGGACATTCATGACCAATAACTTGACATTTCTCACAAAATAATGGTTTCCAGTCATATAGAACAATCTGTGGAAATACTCTGCCCTTTGGATCTGTTACTTCAATTTGATCAGGTAATGGTTTTGTCACATTAACTTCCACTAGCATCCGAGCATATGACACTCGTTTTTGCTTGGCAGTGCATTTATCTGCATACATTGGTATCCCAATAGCACTTGATATCCTACTTAGTGAGTTTATCCCCCAACAATTCATAGGCAATTTTGGCAGCTTGATCAATATTGGTATCTCAGTAGGAAATTCATTATCAAAATCAAATTCCGGAGTCCATGGCTTCAGAATGATTGGTCTGCTATTGATAGTATATGGTCCTGAGCATAGGATTTCTTTCATATCATCAACTGATTGGAATTTTAGCATAGGATTTCTTTCATATCATCAACTGATTGGAATTTGATGATGAAATAACCCTCCTCATGCATGAACAACTCTGGGCTTGCAATTTTGTTCCACTTTAGATCTATATATCTGCTCATTGCATTATACCCAGGGCAATCCCCAATTACATAAGCAATTAAGGCTCCTTTCCATTTTTCAGTCTCCCGTTCTACTTCCTCTTTCTCCAATTGAACAACTACTTTGCCATCTACTAATTGAGGAGCAATATAAGATAAGGCCATACCGCTTTCTACAGATCTGTTGTTCACAAATAGATTCACCCATTTTTGAGTTGGTTGTTGTACTGTAGCTTGTATCGCTGTTCCATTGGGTTCCTGAGCTTGCACTTCCTCGATTTGCTTCGGTTCTACTCTAACTGCTTCTTCCACTTCTTTTAACTTCAATTGTGCCGGATCTGGGCTCAATTGAAGTTTTTTTGCAACTGTTACTCCATTAGACGACGATCCTACCTCATTTTGCATCAGCTCACTCATTTGCACAGGTGTTACTTGATTTAGTTCCCCTTCTGTATTTTCCGATTGTCTACGTCCTCCTACTGAGCTTCCAAAAGTGACTACTGGTAGCTTCCTAGGTCTGCCGCGTCCTCTTCCCCGTCCGCGACCTCGTCCTCCTGCCATGGTTTTCACACCGGCGTAGGTTTACTAACTTGCGCCGAGAGCATAGAGCAGTGGTCTATTTGAGTTATGTTTGGACGTGAATACAATTTTGTGCTATTTTTAAATTTTTGTGAGTGATTTGAAGTAGAAAATTTTAATTTTTTTTGTGTGGAGTTTTTCAAGTATTTTAAAATTTCGAAATTCATCTTCAAGTGAAAATTGAAAATTTTATAGCCTGATTTCGAAAAAAGTGAAATTTTTTCCATGGTCAAACGGGCATTTGTGAAAAAAGTGAAACTTTCTAAAAACAACATAAATAATATTTACAATGCATTCGTGTTATAAAATAAAATTAGTAAATAATTTTAAGTTCCAAAATAATAGTACTGATCTTAATTATGTTTAAGGATTTAGATCTGCTCTAATGATTCTTCCTCTAGTTTGTTCTAGTATGTTTCTTTGTACAAAAATATTATAGGAGTACTATTTGATTGAAAGGTACAAAGGACGCTCAACTTTACATAAAATTCATGTATGATAGTTTATCAATAACTAAAAATTATTTACCCGCATTTACTTTTTATTTTTATTTTTTATGAAAATGCTAAAACTTGCATCTTTACCCTGTTCATACCTTAGAAATCATATAGGTATCTGAACTCTCCACAAATACTACCGTCCTTATAATTTTTTTATTTTTTATTTTTTATTTTTAACCCTATCATACCTTACTTTACCATTGAATTTCTTTTTAAGAATCTTCATTTACACTCGACTAATTACATAAATAGGCCATATTCTTATTCCTATGTAGTAAGATTTAAAGTATAGACAGATTTTATTAAAAATAAATCTTGTCTTACCTATGCATAGGCAGATATTAAAATTTTATAGATTGACTACTTAGACAAAAGTTGAGTCTAAATCTCTCGAGATATGCAATTTTTCATAAGTTTAATATTTGCAAATCTGTTATGAAAATCGTGCTCCTATATAATATTTTACACTAAGAACGAATATTCAATCATATTGTATATATGCTTAGGCATGTACTTCGTGGTCATTCTTATTACATCAAAGACTCAAAGTTCATAATATATTGGTCACCTTAATAACATCTATGTTCTTAAAATATTCTACTAACTTCTAAAAAATGATTTTAATATATATATATATATATATATATATATATATATATATATATATAT
>NC_031989.1:2893370-2894539 GCF_001879085.1 Nicotiana attenuata
TATATATATGCACTAAAAATATAAATTAATTATTCTTTGCAAGATTAAATATGCTTGAATATTCATGGTTCATTTATTTAAATGGTGAATTTGTGCACTTGTGTGAGACCTTTTGGTATTTTCTGTACTAAATTATATTTAAGTTCAAAAAACTTGAAGCTCGTATCGTAGGCTAGAAAAGAAAATATACAAAAATATTATTACTTCTAAGGAAACTTGAACTTGAATATAATATTTGTTAAATATGCATGCCATGTAATGTTAGTAGACTGTATTTGTAAAATAATTCTGGAAATATAAATGAGTATAAACAGAAATGAACATAAACAGAAATGACATAAAACCAATTCGAGCCCACTGAATTCACAGTGTTTCCTTAAGGAATTTAATCCCCTCCTAGTACCCAAGGTTATGGATTATTTCCTCCCAGGATAGAACGAATTACACACTGGTATAGTGGTACTTCAAACCCCAGTGTTTTAGCGAACACAAAGTTCGGTAGCAAATCACACTTACTTTTTGCTTTGTTTGATGCTAAAAGTATGCAGAAGAAGGAGAAGAAACTCAGAAAATCGTAGTGAAATTCTGAGCAGAATAGTGTTGTATTTATAGCCAAAGTTAGGCTGAAATCTGAAGAGGTGCAACTCTTCAGAATGGCTGTTTATGCAAAACGCCCACAGCATAAATGCCATTAGATAAATGGCCATTTACTCAATAATAAAGAGGGAAAATAAAGAGGGAAAATTGAAGAGGGTAGTTACTTTTCTATTACCAAAACAGAAAAACGGATTGGATTTAATATTAATATTTGTTATTAAAACAAATATTTAATAACATTTCTGTTAATATTTTACTATTAACAAATAAATTTGGTCCAAAAAGTTAATCAATCAATCGTTTGACCGAATCCGAATCCGAATCCGAGCCGTAGCCGTAGCCGAAGCCGAGCCGAGCGAGCGACGACGACGACGGCGCGAGGCTTGCCTTCTTCTCAACTCTTTAAGAGCTAGAAGAAGACCAATTGCTTATATACCCATAAAAAACTTCTTCCTCTTCCAATATGGGACAATGCCCATTTGCCAAGGGGGGAACTTAAAATTTCACTCAAAAATTTTATTTCCCTCCATTTCCCATTCACTCTCTTTTAAGTATTTAATATATTAATTAAA
>NC_031989.1:2898162-2898912 GCF_001879085.1 Nicotiana attenuata
AGGGTATATAGCGGAAACACAGATCCCGAGGATCATCTGATCCACTACGTCACCGCTGTGAAGGGCAACGACCTATCGAAAGAACAGGTACCGTCGATGCTGCTGAAAAAGTTTGGCAAGACGTTGACAGGAGGGGCCTTGACATGGTACTCTCAGCTACCGGCTAAGGCAATATCAACGTTCGAGGAAATGGCGGATAAGTTCGTCACAGTCCATGCAGGCACGAGAAAGCGGAGGCCAGGGTCAACGACATCTTCGCCGTCAGGCAAACCACAGTAGAGGGACTCAGGGACTTCCTGGCAAGGTTTAACAGGGTAAGGATGAGTCTACCAAACGTACCGGAAGGTATGGCAGTCGCCGCTTTCCAGAACGGGCTAAGCAGGGATGGTTCGAGGGCAACCAAGAAGCTGCTGAGCCGCCTCATGAAATATCCCCCTACCACATGGGAGGAAATCCACAACGCCTATTGCGCCGAGGTACGAGCGGACGAGGACGATCTTAATGGGCCGATCCAACGGCTAACAACGATACACTCAGAAACGAGGAGAGATCGACGGAACGAAGGACGACGAGAACAACTCCCCCGCTCCAACAGAGATCGACATCAGCCATACACCAGATCCTCCCATCCGCCACCAAGGCATACAGACGCGCTACAGCGACACGTCGCCCCACTCCGAAACGAAAGAGGTACGCCCCCTTTATTAACCGCCCATAACTTTTGTGTATCTCCTTCAGAAATAGTGTACG
>NC_031989.1:2906146-2917951 GCF_001879085.1 Nicotiana attenuata
CATCGAAATACTGTTCGACGTCAAAGATGAAGTTTTCCACTTCCTTGGCATTCCTAGCTCCACTGTATGGCTTTGGCATAGGAATTTTCAGTTTCTTGTCGCGGAAGCGGAGTTCACAGCACCTCCGATTTGGTTTCCACCTCCTCGGAGTAGGCCCTGTAAAGCAGCGTTGACAACATTGAGTTGGTCTGTCAATTTGTCAATGGTTTGTTGCATGGCAGTCACCTTTTCTGCCTCTTGTGCCCTGTGGGCTAAATCCTCGGTGCGCTCCTGTTGGAGCCCCTCGAATTTCTCAAAGATTTCGGCTGCCTCTGTGGCTGCCGTCTGCCGGTCTCCCTCGGAGTCGCGACTGATGTTTTCAACGTCAACTTCGACCTGAAGCACCCTGCGGTCCAGGTCGTCCAACCTTTGCAGTAGGCTGGTTCTTAGTTCAGGCACCGTATCCATAATAGGCCGCAATACCTCAACCGTCCCTTCGAGGGCCGCAATGCGGTCCCCATGATTCACCATGGTCAAAAATGGTGGTATGTCAATACGTTCCCTCGTCCGATGTCGAGCCTAGGCTCTGATACCAACTGTTACACGGCGCCTTCCTGAGATTCCTTGGAAGGGCGACGTAAGGCTAGGCAACTGATGTCAGTGCAGTTGCTGTCCGCCAACTGAGGTCCCCTCCGTACGCTAGACGAGATTGTTAGTGCCGTATGGGAAAACCAATGTCAAGAGCAATTGAGAGAACAGAAATGAGAATTCAGAATGAAAGAAAGCTTGATTGCATTAATGAAAGCTATTACAGAAAAGCAACGTGGTGTCGAGGGGGAGAGACACCAGTACAGAGAATTTCTTGCTTGCTAGAAAGTTTTGATTGCTTGATCCCCCCTAATAGTACTTAAAAAAAATAATCCAAAGTAACAAGACTAGACTTGACTAATCTAGAGAAACATAATGGAAGTACATGAAATAAAACTACTCTATATTTACAATGAAAATGACTTAGTTTTCTATAAGGCAGCAGCAGGTCCGTTGTCAGCAGCAGTGTCTTTGGCATCACGGTCTGCGCGCGCGGCGTTGTCTGCGCGTGCGGCGCTGTTGGCTTCTGCCTGCGGCTTGGCGCTCGCGAGGGATATCGGTGGGGCGACAGAGGCACCTGCGCGCTTGTCACTTGGCGCGGCCAAGACCACGGAGTCGTCCGTGGCGCTAGGCATTGGGAGGTTTGCTAGGACGCCACGGGGCGCACCCAAGGGGTCATGGGGCATGGCTGGAAAGCCGCCCATGACATTACCCACATGTCATGCGCCTCACGATGCGCATCCTCATCAGGCCTTGGTGCAACAGTCCGCTTGAGGACTTCAATCTCAGCCGCCTTGGCATCGAGTTCGGTGGTCATAGCGGCAACCTTGATCCGCAAATCAGCAGCTTCCGCCGCCACCCCACGACCAACCTCCAACTCTTCTTCCTTAGACTGGAGAAGAGTCTCCAGCTCAATGTTCCGAGCCAGGGCGGTCATCAGCTGCTCGTCGATCTGCTCCAACTCGGCCACCCTCCGTTTCAGCTGGGCCTCCGACTGCTCCAAACCCTCACGGAAAACCCGAAATTCCGGGTCCTGCTTGAGTAGGTCCGCCAACGCCCGATGCTTGACGCGGCACCGCCGATATTTCTTTACACGGAGAACCCTCAGCGCCTTCCTTTGCGCTCGCCGCCCCCTCTCTACCTCCAAAATAAGAGTCTAAAAAAGAGGAAAAGGAGGAAAGTCAAGTCAGTATGCATCAAAATTTACTTTACGGTACATGAAGAAAATCGAAAAATACCTGCAAGGCCGCGCCGGCAACCCTCCGGGATAGTTCCCCGTCGCTAACCCCTTTTAACATTTCACGCTCAGCGGCCGCACACAGCAGGGTCATATCCGTTGCGGCCTGCTCGCTGTGTTGCAACAGGTTGTACCCTCCTGGGATTAGAATTCGGCGGTTGGATCTACCTGCCGTCATCCCCACACGGGCCGGACCCCGCGTTAACGCATCTGCATCCGCCTGGGCGGCCGTAGGGCCCACCCTCTCGGTATCATCGCCCGCTTCTCCAACGGCAGCCGATGAGCCGCTCTCTGGAATGCGTTTTGGGCTGGCGTCAAGAACCGCCCCCCCTTGGGGAGCCGACCTCCCGGAACGGATGGCATCTGCCATAAAAACTGGCCTTGACTCCCGATGGGGCTCGCTCGCCCCCTCGTCTTCTGTTGCTATCCCCTTGCCGGTTATCAACCGACGTCTTTTCCTTTCCGGCGGCTCCTCGCTCTTAGAAGTCTTCTCCACAGCCCGTGGGAAAGGCATTGAAGGAGTCGCTCCCCTCGTGGACGCCGCCACGGGCAGCGGTTGAGGAACCTCCGCAGCGCCATCGCTGGGCAAACCACACGGTATGTATCCGTCTTCAGAATCAGTCCCCACCCCAGGTGAGGTGACGACGTTCTTTTTCTTCTTCTTAGGGGCACTCCGACCTGCCAACGCGAATAAGTCAGGTACAAGAACGTAGGGAACTCCCAAACCGTAGCCAAAGAATTACCTGACGGGCCGTACTGTTGAAGAAATGCAGCCCAGGTACGGCATTCCTCCGCATAAGGTATTATTCTTTCCACCCATGATTTAATGTCATCAGTGAACTGGAGTGGAGAAGCTCTCGCTGCGAATAAAAAAGGGAGATAAGCAAAGAAATCACAATGGTCGTATGGTCAAAAGCGCAAGCAGTCCTGAATTCTACGAGTAGAAATACTTAGGTTCTGGATTCCATCTTTCCGGGAACCCTTCAGGATTTGACACACATTGTAAAAACGGCAAAGCTCCTCCATCAGAGGGTAGATTGGAAGATTGTAACCGATCAAGAACGGGTACTCATAGAATGTGCAATATCCAGGCCGGTGCACATTGGCATAGTCCGTCCCGGCCGGAACCATTTCCACGTGGTCCGGAATATGGTGCGTCTCTCGAAGATCATCTAAATGGAATTGTAATAAAACGCTGTGCTCCCAGGGAAGGTCTGGGCTTTTAGTCGGAAAATCCCTGCGAACATGCATCTCTTTCGGAAGGACGTTGTCTACACTGAGAGGAACAAGGGCCTTCTCCGCCTTTTCCCCTTCACCACCGGAAGATGGCGGAACCCTAGACGGGGCATTATCTTTGGCCTTTTTACTACTCCGTCCACGTTTTGTCATGATTATACTACGTAAGGAACGAGGCACTGACGATAGGAAGTGTGGTTTCGACAGAAGTGGGAGGGTCCCTCACGAAATAACGGTTACAGGAAAGAAAGACAAAGGAGTAAATCAGAAAATGCTTTCTGAAGGCTTGAAAGTTGAATCGAATCGAACCTCTCTCCTACTTATAGGGATAAGTTGCGCAGAAATCGAAGAGTCATGATTCAAAACGTGCGCGGGAAACCAAAATGTCACATCACCCTCTGAACCGCCTCGGGGGAAAATATAATAATGATGCATACAGGCGATGACGTCATTCCAAAAAGGAAGCCACGCGTCAGTGGTTCAACAACGTCATATATTTCACCTCATTCATATTGCCGCCTCTGGTCGAGGTCAAATTCTCCTAAGCCGAGGTTCGCATTTCCGCCCATCGAAGACGCCCACCGAATGCGTCTCCAACGAGCGGAGGGACTAACTGTATAGGGTCAAATTTGACCCTCAGCATCTCTACGCCAGTAGGTACGCCCAGTGAGTGTACGCCGACTAACATAGCGGGTATGACTCGGATGTGGGGACAAAAGCGACATTGTTTAGGACTCAGTGTCTTCAGTATGGAGACGTTACCTGTCTTTGTAACTTTTCGATTCTTTCGAGGAAGGTCTCTTATTATATAAAGGAGACCTTCACATTGTAAAGGGGGGATTCTGATCTAATACAACTCTCTCATTTTCTGGCTTTCTCTCTCTATCTCTACCTCAAACGAACATATCTTACTGAGTTCATATTATCACTTCGCAATACTAGATCTACAACTATAATATCATCTTTGCATCTCTAGGTTTATTATATTTGATTACGATTTACCCTTTTCTTACTTTTGATTGTTTTCTAGCTTACAAAGTATATTGTTAACTTTTGAGCCAAACAAGATCCATAGCCTAACATATAAGTTAACGTGAATCCAGTAATTTTTGTTTTGTATATATTTAATTATTTAAATGTGAACTTATTGTATAACCAACAACTCGTTAAACCATCTAGTTAAACAAATTAATAGAGAGATAGAAGGTAAATCTTACCCAAACATAATTAACACTAGATTGCAACATATTGAGTATAAAATTGGAGAAGAACAAACTGATTTAATATTTCTTAAGATGGCTATCATACATCAAGTGGGAATGGTAAGCTTACATCTGTAACAGGCTTGTATTACAATCGAAAGAGCATAAAAGAAGAAAAGGAAGCTGTTGATAGCTGAGAAATCTTCCCCGCACGGTTTCGTAATATTGCTCCTCCCTGTGATAGCCAGACCTGGATCCTCCTCTGATGGTTTCCTGTCCCCCCATATATACATATTGACAATGTTCCCTTTTATCAAACGGTCTTTGACCGACGCGCTTTCCCATGACAGTCCTTTATTACTTGCCCAAGACAGCACACTTGTTCTGTGATGTAAGCTTTCTAACGGCCTGACCCCGGCAGGGACCGTGGAGCCCGTCGCCATTATGCCTCGTGGGCACGACCATGACGGGGTCGAACTCTTATCGTCTCTAGTCATCAGGGTCAGATTTTGACCCATACAGTTAGTCCCTCCGCCCGTTGGGGTCGTCTTTTGGGGCGAGCTCAATAGGCGGACCCTGTGTACTCAAGAATTTAGGAGAAATCTGATCATTATGCGAAGACGGAGCCCTTATGGCGAGGTGGCGGTGTGATGTTTTAAGAACTTTACCGAACCGTTACGTCCGTTCGTAGATGGATCGTCACGTCGATTCGGGCTACCATGAATGCCCGTTATGTGTCATTATGACGCATGTTCCCCAGGCACCGCATCATTTCTCCTGCCTTTTCAGCTTTTGGCTCGGGTTTCCCGCTTAGGGCATTTGTGTTCCTATATATGGGGGGGGGGGGGGGGGAACCACCATTCGATTGTTATGCTTTTCGATTTGCTTGAGGAATTTTGCAAACTTCCACTTTTTCCATATTTCACACTTGTGCTTTCGTCATGATTTGACGTGACCGCCCTCTTGATTTCTTCATCACTTTTGTTTATCCCGATCAAGCTAGATAAATGGCTGATACCTCTTCCCAGACTGATAGATTCGTCGAAGCTCCGGTGCTAGAAAACGATGTACCCCTTCTTGGAGAGGGAATGGAGGTAGCGGAAGATGAGGGGTTTCTGACTGTGGCTGAGATTCTGCCCCGTCCGGGGAAATTGCGGACCGACTTTAACAGCCCTGCCGGAGAAGAACCGGAACCTGTCCCCTCCACCATGGATGAAGCGGCGATTATGGCGCTCAAGGCTAAGTGGGGAATCCCAAACCATGTCGATATGATACCGGCGATGGGGGCGGACATCGAACCGCCAGGGGTACTGCGCATTTTATGCGTATCCTTTTGTTGTCGGATATACGCTTCCTCTCCCCTCTCTAGTGATAGACTTCTTCCGATTCTACCAGGTGTGCCCGGCTTAGCTCTCACCGTACACGTACAAGCTCTTCCTTATGCTCATCAAGTATGCGGAGCTCGTCGGTCGAGGAATTACTTTGCGGCACATGCTTCATATTTTTGCCCCTCAATTTCTTCGGGGCACGATGATCCATATGCGCCATCGAGGAACCAAGAGTTTAGTGGTGAAGATGGATGATAAGGCTAATTGTCGCTTTTGGGAAGCTATTTTTACGTGCAGACAGAGCACCTTGTGGCGGACCCAGCAGGGTTTCCTGAGACGTGGAACTTCGCTCATAAGTTTTCCTCTGTTTATTTTGCAATTTCTCTCAAGGCGGTCGCCGATCGTTCTTCTTTGGTTGATTTTGCTGACTTGTTTTCGCTTTTGTAGCCGAGAGATTACTTCCCCTGCCAGTTGATGATATCCGTAAGTGGGTGGGCGCAGTTCATCCCCATACAAGGGCATTCGCGAGTGGACGTCCTTCCACGAGAAATATGGGCGTAAATCTCTCACTAGTGAGTCGGCCTGTTCTCTTTGCCTTGTGGTTCGATCTTGTCGTTATATGACCGTTTTTCTTTGTTGGCAGGGAGAACTCAAAGGACGAGGGCTCCTGCACCCGCATTCCGTCAATCGGCGCCCCCGCCCATCCTGCGCCGAGGGCCGCTATCCGGCCTGCATCGAGATCCGTTAACCAATCTGCCCCTGCGGCCGGAGTTGCAAGTGCAGCGGCATTCCTCAACCTGAGACTCCAGTTTCTACTGTCCGCTCAACGGGTGAGTCATCCCGTGCTGGTAGTGGAGAGGCCCCGTCGAAGAGACGACGGGTGGCCTTGGAAGTGGCGCCTCAAACCGAAACATCGTCGGGGGGTGACCTTTCCTTGATGATGCCCGAAGTCGGCGGTGATGTCAGCCCGGTCGTAGAGGCTACGCCGATTGTGAGAGATCAACAGGCCAAAGTGGTGGGGAAACGGAGTCCCGAGGCCACCAATACTGTCTCGGGCGGCCCTTCGACATCCCGGCCGACCCGCACTTCTTCTTGGGCTGAAGAGAGGGGAAAAGGCATCATGGTCGATGATTACGAGTCTGAATCGGACCTTGATCTTGACGATGTTAGGATGTTCGAGGAGGGCTTTACCCGAACCGTGGTAACGGCTGGAGGTCCATCTCGGATACTCGAGATTCCGTCGGACCACAACCTTTTGCAAGAGACGATGTACTTTGTGCCGCAGTTTGATCTTCTATGCTCGGCCGCATAAAGCGAAGCTCTTCAGGACGTCAGCAACGCCGAACTGTCAAGTGGAGTGGCCGCGATGGGCCTAAGGGTGAGTTCCTCCTTGTACGTCTCTCTTTGTTGATATTTTTTTTTTATCTTGGCCTATATCGACTACCTTCTTCTCTTTGTTTTCAGTCTTACATGCTGGAGATCGAGAGTGCTAGAGGGTCGAGACTCGGGCCAAGATTTTTCTGATGATACTTGAAAAGTATCAGCAGTATCGTAATAGATGTCGTGAGATGTATGAGCGGCTCAGGGCGGGTACTGGCACCCAATCCCTCGGAGAGGAGTTGGAAAAACGGGACCAGGAGTTGATGCCGTCCATTCGCATGTGTAGTGAGCTCGAGGAGCTGCTTCGTACCAAGGACGAAGAACTCGAGTTAGGAAAGGGGGTCGCTGCAGAGTGCGGGCATCTTCAGGAGAAGGTGTTGTCATTACAAGCCGAACTTGATCAGAATGCTGCCAGAGTTGAAGTTTTAAGTGCAGAATGGATGGGTAAGTTAGCCGAGCTGGAGAGAAAAGTAGCCGAGTTGAAGAATGTCGAGATTGCTCGAGCGTCGGCTTTGGCAAGAGCGACGACGTTAGAGGACACTATCCGCGTCCTCCAATCTAAGCTAGAATTTGAGAGGGCAACGGCCACGCTGAGGGAGGCGCGGCTTGAGGAGCGCATTGGCGAGATCGACCGAGAGGCCTCGAGCCTTGGGGACCGTGTCATGGCGCTTGAGGCTGAGAGGGCGCAGTTGTTGGCCCAGGTCGAATCCGCCTCTGCCGCCGTTCCTCACCACTTGCATGAGCTTTGGGTTCATGTCGAGGCCCAACGGGACATATACAAGGGTTTGTGAGAGGCGAGCAATGTTTCTGAGGCCGCCTTTGAAGAAGCTCGGGCTAAGGCGCGAGAGGCTCGTGGCAATTGCGGCTATGACCCTGCGACACCAGAGGCTGGCAAATATGTTATGCCAAGGACGGGTTGCCTGAAGACGAAGATGGGGAGGGCGGCGGCGATGACGCCGAATAAAAAATTAATGCGGTTTTTAAATTTTTTTTGTTCGTTTTCGTCATTTTTTTAAGGGCCTGTTTCGGCCTTTTGTAAGGTGCGGTTGTTGCGTGCGTATATGTAAATAAACAGTGGCTTTGTCTTTGTATATCTTTTGATTCTTTTTCCCTTATCCTTGCTTGTTATATATCGTTTTGTTTTGGCGTAGACCTTCAGACTATTTTTGTGATGAGTCCCTGATTTTTCGATCTCGGAATTCGACCTTGACCGGGTCGAGTAGGGTCTCGTCACATGGGTCCGAGTGAAGTCGCTTCGGATCTGCACATCCAGGCGATGTCGGCTTTTGATTTGTCATTTTTGGCGGATCGTCTTTGATTCAAATGAGGTTGAATTCGGATCCGCCCTTTTGAACAAAGTCAGTTTCGATTTGAACATACGAGTGGGATTAAGTTCGGACTTGCCGATTTAGGCGAAGTCAACTTTTTCATGTGTACTCGAGCGGAGTCGAACTTGGAATCGTCATTTGGAGTAAGGTCCATTTCTGGCTTTATTTGAATGAGTTCGAATTTGGAGTCGCCATTTTGGGCGAAGTCAACTTCTGACTTATATTTGAACAGTTTCGAACTTTTCCTTTTATTTGATTGTGGTCGGTGGCCGTGAAGGTACTGTTTCGAGCGAGGTCAAATTGTAACCTACTTGTTTTGACGATGGCCAATGGCTGTAAAGGTGTTAATTCAAGCGAGATCGAATAGTATTCTATTTGATTCAACGATGACCAGTGCTTGTAAAGGTGTTAATGAGCGAATGTCGAAATATTAACCCGTTATAATTCGAGCGGAGTCGAATTTCTCCTTTTGGCGATGGCCGTTGGCCATAGGGGTGTTATTTCGTGCAAATGTCGAAATGTTAACCCGTGATGATTCGAGCGGAGTAGAATTCTCCTTTTGGTGATGGCCATTGGCCGTAGGGGTGTTATCTCAAGCAAATGTCTAAATGTTAACCCTTTATAATTCGAGCGGAGTCGAATTTCTCCTTTGGGCGATGGCCGTTAGCCGTAGGGGTGTTATTTCGAGCAAATGTCAAAATGTTAACCCGTGATAATTCGAGCGGAGTCGAATTCTCCTTTTGGCGATGGCCGTTGGCCGTAGGGGTGTTATTTCGAGCAAATGTCGAAATGTACACCCGTGATAATTCGAGCGGAGTCGAATTCTCCTTTTGGCGGTGGCCGTTGGCCGTAGGGGTGTCATTTCGAGCAAATGTCAAAATGTTAACCCGTGATAATTCGAGCGGAGTCGAATTTTCCTTTTGGCTATGGTCGTTGGCCGTAGGGGTGTTATTTCGAGAAAATGTCGAAATGTTAACCCGTTTGCGTCATTGTTATGTATATTTTTTGGAGAACTTTACGCATCGTTGTACTTTCCGTGCGTGCGTCGGGGTGAGCCCCGGTGTGCTCGGCTTTGTTTTTTTTTGGAGAATACCGAGCATTCCCTGGGTGAGTCCCAATTTGCTTAATTTTGCTTTCATTGGAGAGTTATTGTGCTCTTTCCGGGTAAGTCCCAGTTTGCTTAACTTTGCTTCTATTGGAGAGTTATTGTGCACTTTCCGGGTAAGTCCCAGTTTGCTTAACTTCGCTTCTATTGGAGAGTTGCTGTGCACTTTCTGGGTGAGTCCCAGTTTGCTTAACTTCGCTTCTATTGGAGAGTTGCTGTGCACTTTCTGGGTGAGTCCCAGTTTGCTTAACTTTGCTTCTATTGGAGAGTTGCTTGTTTTTTTTATAGTTGTTCTGTACCAAGCCATTTCTATTATTCGCGATATGCTACGGTTTGGGTGGGGGTGGGGGGGTGGGGGGGGTTTGCTCGGTCATTACTTGCGGGGCAATAAGCTGAGGCGGTGGTCCCTCGCTCGCTTGCCCGTGCGAGTACTCGCATTCCTGTTTGAACCAACAAAAGAGTGAAAATAAACCAAAATGAAATTTTCTGTTACCTCGCCCAACAAGTCAGTGAAAGAAGGAGCGACGTTGTAGTGTTACTCACTCCGCCTGGTGCTTGAATGGTGGCTTTAGATTCGGCGGCCGTTTTCGGCTTCGTCGTTGACAGCGCCTAAGCTTTTCACATGTTGGGCCTACCTCACTCGCTGAAGTGTTGAAATCGAGTCCCGGTCCGATCTCGTTCGATTTGCACAAACAACAAGGGAAATATATCACACTTCGTTCATATACCATCTATGGCGTGTGGGGGAGCGTGAAAATAGGGTACATACGTCAAATGGGGTTGCGGTCATGCCAGGAAACCGTGATCCCATTTTAGACGTGCATATGTCGTGCTAGACCCATCGTCACAGGTGAGACGTGGGTTTTGCATAGACATTGGTTATAACTTCTACTTTATGCAGCAACCTGACTTAGATTGGTGCGGTCGTCTCGGAGGCTTACCTACCACTCTCTCGAGTTGGTGGTAGTGCCGAGAAGGTGAGGCCACGACAGCCTGGTAGCGATATTTCCCTGGTTCTGGATCTAATAGGAAACTAAAAAAATTGGCTAAGAAATCCCCACAGATCGCGCCATATTGTATAACCAAAAAGTCGTTAAACCATCTAGTTAAACCAATTAATAGAGAGATAGAAGGTAAATATTAGCCAAACATAATTAACTCTAGATCGCAACATATTGAGTATAAAAATTAGAGAAGAACAAACTGATTTAATATTTCATAAGATGGCTATCATACATCAAGTGGGAATGGTAAGCTTACATCTGTGACATGCTTGTATACAATCGAAAGAGCATAATAGAAGAAAAGGAAGTTGTTGATAGTTGAGAAATCTTCCCCTCACGGTTTCGTAATATTGCTCCTCCCTGTGATAGCCAGACCTGGATCCCCCTCTGATGGTTTCCTGTCCCCCATATATACATATTGACAATATTCCCTTTAACGAACGGTCTTTGACCGACGCGCTTTCCCATGACAGTCCTTTATTACTTGCCCAAGACAACACGCTTGTTCTCCGATATAAGCTTTCTAACGGCCTGACCCCGGCAGGGACCGTGGGGCCCGTTGCCATTACGCCTCGTGGGCACGACCATGACGGGGTCGAACTCTTACCGTCTCCAGTCATCAGGGTCAGATTTTGACTCATACACGTATTATACATTAACTTGAAGTTGCAGTAATAACTATAGACTTTAAATCTTGTATCCGCCTCTAATTGATTCAAATATATATATATATATATATATATATATATATTATTTTCTTCCTCTTTTGGATTAGCGGCGTCTGGGTAGTTAAATGTACTGAATTTGGTCAATAGCGCGACGTGCAATTTGAATCTTTCTATTTTTTTCCTGGTTGAGCAATTTGAATCTCAGCATCAAATAAATTGGAAAAATAGACAAAAAAAGTCATATTTTATATTCTTAACCCCTAAAGTAAGGCATCCTAATATAAAATGGTTAGTGACCACTCAACTGTCCAAAGGTGCAGCAGAATAGTAAATACTAAAAGTTCTTTTTTTTTTTTTTTGGAAAAATAACACTGTATAGTCGTCTTCAACCGGAAAAATATATATTTTTAGTATATTTTTTGTATATATATATATACATTCGGTATGTTTTATACAAAAATTATGCATATTTTATACTCTTTTTTCGGCTACTGAATATAAATAGTTTCTGGCGCGGGTTAAAAGTGAAAAAAGCCCTTATTTTTAAATTCAAATATATCAAGTCCGGGGAATGAATTTATTTTCTTGTAGGAAGGGCTAAAATTCTCATACTGATTAGCTTTCTATGATGCGAAGGCATTGGATATAAAACAAAAAAAGTAGTAACCACAAATTCTAAACCTACTTTAAAAGAGACAAACAGTAAGTACGTATAGCTTTTTTGTTTGTTCTTTCTTTTTGGGTGTGTGT
>NC_031989.1:2917971-2938613 GCF_001879085.1 Nicotiana attenuata
GGGGGGGGGGGGGGGGGAGGATTAGTTAGAGGAAGCAGGGTACTCAATAGGATACTAAATAGTGCGAAAATAGGAAATTGTCATTTGTCAATGACATAAATCTAGATACACTAGTAAAGATAACCTCTTATTCTTTACGCCATTTATATCGAATGAAAGTAGAAATTAAAGAAGCTGTTTATAGTTAAGTCGACATACCAACCAATGAAGACGATATCTACAAAAAGGACTAACCCATTAATCAAAGTTTGTATTGCTTTAATTGGCCCATAAATTAATTTGCACCATAAAATATTTTGTCGGAGGGCCTTTGATTTCAATTTTTTCTTTTAGGTGGGCTCTTTTGGCAGCACCTACCTTATTCTTATCGCTATATTATATGCTTTTAAGTCCAAATAAAAAACTCCAAATTGTTATAAATAGAATCCTACTTATGGTGAATGTCCATATTTAGAGAGATTCTAGGGTTTATTACTTGGTGGCTAAGTCAACCTCTCCCTATAAATAGAGGGTTCTATTCTATTGTAAATCATCCCAAAATTCAATAAGAATTCTCTCTCTCTACTTTTCTCTGCAATATTGCTCTTGTTCTTTTATTGTTTTATAACACGTTATCAGCACGAGACTCTAACCAATTGAGTAGAAGCTTTGGGATTGAGCATAATGATTGTCAATTATTCCATGAACTTCCTTCATGATTAAATTCTGGATTTAAGGTAAGTATTTTACCGTATTTTTCTCTTTTATTCTATACTTTGATTTTATATACAAGCAAAGACAACAAAGTTTGATTATAACTCTAATGGAGTTTGTAAGAAATTATAACCACCTGAAGTGGTAAAATTTCTATGTCTTGCCATGATCAAATTCATGTATGATTATGGGCACAAAAAGTAGAAACCCGTCCCATTGAATTTGCTCCATTCTCATTCCCTTAAGAGAATGTGATAGTAGTATGTGATAAGTCTGAAAGAAGACAAAATTATCACTATGAATATATCAATGGATGTGGACGCGGCAATAGACGAAATTATAATCGTCATCATTTGTGGTAATGAGAACAATAAGGATTCTCAAAATAATCTTTCACTCTGCAAAAAATATTTGTCATCGATTTGACATGAGATTTTGTAAAGCACATATAGATGATTATGGTCCATTCATGATGTGAATGTGACAACATCTGATTTATGAATACATATTCATTCTTCAAAGAATATGAACGTGCTAGTGGTAGTGAATATACCGCACTCACCTCTAAAAGGAGGTTTGAGATGATATAAGAAAATAATGTCATTATTATGGCATGAATGGTCATTGGTCACGTACCTATTGTACGCCAAAATATTTTGGCATTGTGATTGTTAAAAGACAACGGTAATGCAAGAAACAGATCTTGCATATAATTTTGACCATAACCATAATGGTATAACTTTCTCTTTAAAAGAGATATTCACCATATGGGTGTTGATGAATACGTGGTACTACAAAATTAATTGAGAACTCTGCAAGAGCCAATTATACTATTTTGGAGAAACACAATTAATTACCAATAAGGTATTGTGTTGTAATAAGTCTCAAAGAAACTTATTCAGTTTCCAAAGTATATGCGAAAGCGGTTGATTATATTGAGACTATAAATAAAGGAAAGATTTAATATCTTCTATTACTACAACTTGTAGCGGGGTAATATATATGTGAAAAGCTACTCGCTTTATTCTCCAGTTTGTACTACACAAACAAAAGAATGCCACAATAAAGAGAAGTTTATTGATATAAAAACCCATATCATAATAAACTTGGAGTTTATTCATAATTGCACACATCATGGTGCAACCTGAAGTTTATCAATATTGATAATTTATTCAGTTGGCATAATTGGTTTACCCATATCAATTTAAGTATGGTGTGCAAAAATAAAAGAGAATTCACATGGGTAAATATTAAAGAACTAGAAAGTTCTTTACGAATTCTCTTATGTTGTTTGTTCTCATTAATTAATAGACCAACTAAAATTGGGATTGAATCCCATGAATGCTGGAAATTTCAAAGGTGAATATGGGCCCATTCACCTGCCATGTATACCACATAAGATGCATCTATGAGATGGTTACATGTGCAATTATTATTGACCCGCAACCTGGTGTTTGCGAGGTAACTTGCTCAATAATTTAATATAGAGCATAATTTCCAGATTTTTATTCAAGATAGTTCTTCTTGATAAGTTGGTTTACATCACAGTTGGTTTAGCAAAATGATTTATTGAGTGCCTCCACTTAATAGCTAAACTATTGCTTATGAGAACAAAGTTATCTATATCAGTTTGATATAGGTTATATACGAAAGTATATTACATTCTCCCCTCACAAGTTGTTTCAGGGTCAGGAACCAAACAATTCTATCTTATTATTATTGATGTGCGGTGTATATTTTGATTAACACCATAACGCACAAAGATGGATTCTCAAAGTTGAGGAAACAAGTTAGCTTTTCTAACATGAGGGGGAGACAAGATACAACAGTTGAGAAAAATTACATGGAATGAATTATCATTTATACATCTAGATCCTCGAATAAAATAATATGAACTTGAAGTTCATAAAAGGATAATTCATCTGCAATATATTACAAAGCATGCCAGACGCATTTGCTGACCCAAAGAAAGTAACGATATTCTCATTGCAAATGCTCCTATTAAGTCCCAGAAGGACAAAGTCTATGGTACGCTTGAAGCATATAGACAAATCGGTTTCAAATAAACTTCTTGATAAAGAAGATGAGCAAATGATCTAAATGATCATAACAAAGGAGGCAAGTGATCTAGAAGATCACATGATATAACACTTCATAAAATCTCATGAGAGATTCAGGTACCTGAATATATGAATGAAGAGATCTCTATGTTATGTCTTTATGAAAAATAAGGAGGTTGGAACCGATATAAAATATTTGTCGACGACATCTATCATAGCGCTAAGATAGATGAGGATCTTAAGTCTATCGAATATAGACACAAAAATATTGGCCAAATGGAAGAATTCAAGTATAATTTGAATTCATATGAAAGACATGCAGTTTTGGACATGTAGTTCAAACACTTGAAAGTATAAAGTCAATGGTATGTGCATTCAATTTTCGATATCTTATATGTCTAGCATGACATGAAAACTTGATATGCATCTAAAGTCTATTATATGGCTTATATGACTTAACAATCCCTGAAGGATTTAAATTGCTTAAAGCATATAGAATTCATGGTCATGAAGTACTACATCCTCAATGCAATTTGTGCACAAATGTATCTTGCTATAACTATATGCATGATAATATGATAGCAAGAGTTTTCACCTCTATGTGAAGATATTGAACTGACAATTCCAACAAGATCATATGAAGACAATACATCTATCAGGGATGATGATTTCAAGGTGAATCAAATTCGTTGAAGTTAATATGGCTGATATTGTTCATCAAATCTCTACCAAAGATCTTTTGAAGATGGTGCACAAGATTGGAATGCAAATGCTTAAGGATGTGAATTGATGCTCTCATTAGGGGGAGTTAATGCGCGTTGCACTCTTTTTCCCTTACAAGGTTTTGTCCCACTGGGTTTTCCTTGCAAGGTTTTTAACGAGGCAACCAATAGGCGCATTTCTAAACATGTGTACTCTTTTTCCTTTTCTAGAATTTTTTTCCCATTGGGTTTTCTTTTAGTTAAGGTTTTAACGAGGCACATTATCTGTTGAATAGACATTCAGGGGGAGTGTTATAAATAGAATCCTATTTATGGTGAATGTCCATATTTAGAGAGATTCTAGGGTTTATTACTTGGTGGCTAAGTCAACCTCTCCCGATAAATAGAGGGTTCTATTCCATTGTAAATCATCCCAAAATTCAATAAGAATTCTCTCTCTCTACATTTTAACGCTTTCAAAATTAATAGCAGACAAAATTGTATATGCATATATATGAAATATACATATAATATACATACTTTATACACTTTGACTAACAAATGTACTCCCTCCAGTCCAAAATAAGTGATTTTTTGGCCTTTTTCTTGTGGTCCAAAATAAGTGCTTTTTTCAGATTTCAAGAATAAATTAATTATTTTTTTTCCTACATTATCCTTGGAGTAAATAGTGTTGGAATATGTGTTAGGAGTGTTTATGTGAGATAGTAAAGGTTAATATGGTCAATTCCATTACTAATTAATGTTAAAAGATGGATTTCTTAATTTTTGTGAAAACATCCAAAAAATCACTTATTTTGGACCGGAGGAAGTAATTAGTTTCGACCGACCTGTCAGTTTTATATTTTGTCCAAATTCTTCCGTTAGTGTCATCGTAACACCTTACAAGTCCACATTGACTCTGAAAAACCTAAAGTAGCAGGTCATAAGCCCGTGGCCCCCACTTTAAAGGATCCAAACTCCTACCCTCCCCTTGATTAGAGTTCGTTTGGCCAAGCTGTCAAAAATTGCTTATTTTGAAAAGTGCTTTTTGAAAAAGTACTTTTGCAAAATATCAGTTTGTATTTGGCCAATTCCTTTGAGTAATACTTTTTGCAAGCTCATTATGTTTGGCCAATATCTTAAAAAAAAATACTTTTAAATATCAAATTTCGAAAAAAGGACAGTAAAGGTTCAATAGTATTATTTAGAAAAGAAAAATAAATTTAAACATTTATTATAAAAGAATTCAATTAAAATATAAAACGTAAAGTAAAAATATAAATTAAAAATTCCAATTAATGTAAAATATAGTTATTCCTAAGCAATAACGTTGAGTGTTTGGTATTTCTTATTGTTTACATGATAATTTAAATATGTCAAAACACATCATTCAATATAAATTTAAAATCTACTCTTAGGAATAAGAGAAAGAGAATAGAAATAAGATTAAAATAAAAAAAGAGAAGAAATGTATAGTAGAAATAAAAAGAAAAAGGAAGAAAAAGAAAAATATTAAATTAATGAGGGATAATTTGAAAAACATAAATTCATTGTAAGGTTGTCTTTATCTTGAACAAATTAATTTTCTACTTATACATTTTGGAAGAAGCTAAGATTTGTAGCTTCTCCCAAAAAGTAGAAAAACTGTTTTGGTGCTACTCAAAAGTACTTTTTAATTTTGGTCAACCCCTTAAATTTTTCAGAAGTCTTGGCCAAATAGGCTCTTAAACTATTATACTAACTCATTTATCTTATTATTATTGACATTTACCTGATAATGCAATTTTACCTAGATTGTTATACTACATAGTTGAACTCAAAGTATAATGAATTTAGAGGAATTTTCAGAAACCACTAGTGTTTAGTAACTATTAACTTCCTAAAGCTATCATATACATTATTATTTCTTATAGCTACTATTCAGTTGTACGGTAGTATATTCGCTGTATTCGCGTTGTTGTATTCATGAATACAGCAGCAAAAAGCGCCTAAAAATTAGGGTAGTCCAGCTGTACGCGCATGTATTCACATGTATTTGCTATGTATTCATGATACAACAGCAAAAAGCGCCTAAAAACAAGGATGTCTAGATGTACGTGCATGTATTCACATGTATTCGCGCTGCTGTATTCACGAATACAGCAGTAAAAAGCGCCTAAAATCAAGGCAGTCCAGCTGTACACGCATGTATTCACATGTACTCGCGCCATGTATTCATGAATACAGCAGCAAAAAGCACCTAAAATCAGGGCATTCCAGCTGTACGCGCATGTATTCGCGCTGCTATATTCATGAATACAGCAGTAAAAAGTGCATAAAATTAGGGTGGTCCAGTTGTATGCGCATGTATTCGCTCCATGTATTCAAGAATACAGTAACGGCAATCACCTTAAAAATAGGTATGTCCTGTTAGTAGACTGTATTTGTAAAATAATTCTGGAAATATAAATGAGTATAAACAGAAATGAACATAAACAGAAATGATATAAAACCAATTCGAGCCCACTGAATTCACAGTGTTTCCTTAAGGAATTTAATCCCCTCCTAGTACCCAAGGTTATGGATTATTTCCTCCCAGGATAGAACGAATTACACACTGGTGTAGTGGTACTTCAAACCCCAGTGTTTCAGCGAACACAAAGTTCGGTAGCAAATCACACTTACTTTTTGCTTTGTTTGATGCTAAAAGTATGCAGAAGAAGGAGAAGAAACTCAGAAAATCGTAGTGAAATTCTGAGCAGAATAGTGTTGTATTTATAGCCAAAGTTAGGCTGAAATCTGAAGAGGTGCAACTCTTCAGAATGGCTGTTTATGCAAAACGCCCACAGCATAAATGCCATTACATAAATGGCCATTTACTCAATAATAAAGAGGGAAAATAAAGAGGGAAAATTGAAGAGGGTAGTTACTTTTCTGTTACCAAAACAGAAAAATGGATTGGATTTAATATTAATATTTAATATTAATATTTTGTTATTAAAACAAATATTTAATAACATTTCTGTTAATATTTTACTATTAACAAATAAATTTGGTCCAAAAAGTTAATCAATCAATCGATCATTTGACCAAATCCGAAATCCTAATCCGAAGCCGAAGCCGAAGCCGAAGCCGAAGCCGTAGCCGAAGCCGAAGCCGAGCCGAGCGAGCGACGACGACGACGGCGCGAGGCTTGCCTTCTTCTCAACTCTTTAAGAGCTAGAAGAAGAGCAATTGCTTATATACCCATAAAAAACCTCTTCCTCTTCCAATATGGGACAATGCCCCTTTGCCAACGGGGGGAACTTAAAATTTCACTCAAAAATTTTATTTCCCTCCATTTCCCATTCACCCTCTTTTAAGTATTTAATATATTGATTAAACACATCCAAAACCCAACAATCCCCCACATGAATGGGGAATGGCTATATCACGGAAGTATGCATGAAAAACTGTGTGATTCGCAAGTAAGGATTAATTGCATCTGGATAAGTAGGTTTCCCTTTGAACTTTCCGTAGTGAACTTATGTCGGATATACTCGATCAATCGGTAGATTTGATATCTTTGAACCGTCGAACTTTAGTCTATACCTAGACAACCACAAGTCACACAACCAACCCTTAACCGTCTTTGGTTCTCATTGTTGTGTTCGTTTCAGCCATGAACACCGCCTGGTTTCATAAGTGCGTAGAGAACTGGCCTTACAATGTTCTCCTTGAAGCGGCTAACACTTCACACTTACATAGGTGATTCCTAAACGTGTCATCCCGTAGATACACTATTTGATATACCCCGTATCAAATTTAGAAATCATTAAAAAGCCTTAATGCTTTATCCTTGGTACTGAACATTGTCTCATCACGAGAATGGACCAAAAGTTTAGTTGACAATGTTGAACCGTCATAAATGACTTTGTTTGATCTCCTTGAACCTAGATCTTGGGATCTCCAGTCTTCTAGGTAGAGTTACCGCCACTATGACTTGTTCTCGGCCACAGTCCCATTCCCCTTGATGACTTCTCAACTACCTCTCTAGTTAGGCCTTTTGTAAGTGGATCCGACACATTATCACTTGACTTTACATAGTCAATCGTGATAATTCCTCTAGAGAGTAATTGTCTAACGGTTTTATGTCTTCGTCGTATATGGCGAGACTTACCGTTATACATAACGCTCCCAGCCCTTCCAATTGCCGCTTGACTATCACAATGTATGCATATTGGTGCCAACGGTTTGGGCCAAAATGGAATATCTTCCAAGAAATTCCGGAGCCATTCAGCTTCTTCACCGGCTTTATCCAAGGCTATGAACTCAGCCTCCATTGTAGAGCGGGCAATACAAGTTTGTTTGGATGACTTCCAAGATACCGCTCCTCCACCAATAGTGAATACATATCCACTTGTGGACTTGGAATCAGTTGATCCGGTGATCCAATTTGCATCACAGTATCCCTCAATGACCGCAGGATATTTATTGTAGTGCAAAGCAAAGTCCTGGGTATGTACTAAATACCCCAAAACTCGTTTCATGGCCATCCAATGAGATTGGCCTGGATTGCTCGTATATCGACTCAATTTACTTATAGCACAAGCTATATCTGGTCGTGTACAATTCATGATGTACATTAAGCAACCCAACACACGAGCATAATCCAATTGTGATATGCTCTGGCCTTTGTTCTTTGCTAATGCAAGATTCACATCAATTGGAGTCTTTGCAACTTTAAAGCCCAAGTGCTTGAATTTTTCAAGTACTGTCTTAATATAATGAGATTGTGACAATGCTAGACCTTGAGAAGTCTTATGGATCTTAATTCCCAGAATTAAATCAGCAACTCCCAAGTCTTTCATATCAAACTTGCTAGTTAGCATACGCTTAGTAGCATTTATGTTGGCAATGTCATTACTCATTATGAGCATATCATCCACATATAAGCAAACAATGACTATGTGATTTGGAACATTTTTAATGTACACACATTTATCACATTCATTTATCTTAAATCCATTTGACAACATTGTTTGGTCAAATTTAGCATGCCATTGTTTGGGTGCTTGTTTTAATCCGTAAAGGGACTTAACAAGTCTACAGACCTTCTTTTCTTTACCTGGAACCACAAACCCTTCAGGTTGTTCCATGTAAATTTCTTCCTCCAACTCTCCATTTAAGAAGGCCGTCTTAACATCCATTTGATGAATTTCAAGACCATAAACTGCAGCTAACGCTACTAACGTTCGTATGGATGTAATTCTTGTAACTGGAGAGTATGTATCAAAATAGTCAAGACCTTCTCGTTGTCTATACCCTTTGACCACAAGTCTTGCCTTATACTTGTCAATAGTGCCATCATCTTTCATTTTCCTCTTAAAGATCCATTTAGAACCCAACGGTTTATTTCCAGGAGGAAGATCAACCAATTCCCATGTATGGTTGTTCAGTATGGATTCTATTTCACTATTGACCGCCTCTTTCCATAACAATGATTCCGAAGAAGACATAGCTTCTTTAAATGTTTGAGGCTCATTTTCCAATAAGAAAGTCACAAAATCTGGTCCAAATGAAGTAGACGTTCTTTGACGTTTACTACGTCTTGGATCCTCTTGGTTAAGTGTACTTTCTTTTGTTTCTTCCCGAGGTCGTTTAGATCCTTCACCAATCGACTCACATTCCTTTTTATACGGATATATATTTTCAAAGAACTCAGCATTATCTGATTCTATAACCGTATTATTATGAATGTCGGGATTTTCTGATTTATGAACCAGAAATCGATATGCTTTACTATTAGTCGCATATCCTATGAAAACACAATCAACGGTTTTCGGTCCTATTTTTACCCTTTTGGGTTTAGGAACTTGCACTTTTGCCAAACACCCCCACACTTTAAAATAATTCAAGTTGGGCTTCCTTCCTTTCCATTTTTCATATGGAATGGATTGTGTTTTGCTATGGGGTACTCGATTTAGTATTCGGCTAGCCGTAAGAATGGCTTCCCCCCACAAGTTCTGTGGCAAACCAGAACTTATCAATAATGCGTTCATCATCTCCTTTAATGAACGATTCTTTCTTTCTGCAATCCCATTGGATTGGGGCGTGTAAGGGGCCGTTGTTTGATGAATAATTCCATATTCTAAACATATTTGTTCAAAAGGAGATTCATATTCACCACCCCTATCACTTCTTATCATTTTGATTTTCTTATTAAGTTGCGTTTCAACTTCATTTTTGTATTGCTTGAATGCGTCTATTGCTTCATCTTTACTATTAAGTAAGTAAACATAGCAATATCGAGTACTATCGTCAATAAAAGTTATGAAATACTTTTTTCCACCGCGAGATGGTATTGACTTCATGTCACAAATATCTGTGTGAATTAAGTCTAAAGGATTTGAATTCCTTTCAACCGACTTATAAGGATGTTTAACATACTTAGATTCCACACATACTTGACATTTTGATTTGTCACATTCAAACTTGGGCAATACTTCCAAATTAATCATTTTCCGTAAGGTTTTATAATTGACATGACCCAAACGTATATGCCATAATTCATTTGACTCAAGTAAGTAAGACGAAGCTGAAATTTTATTATTATTTTCAACAACCATTACATTCAGCTTGAAAAGGCCCTCAGTGAGGTAACCTTTTCCTACAAACATTTCATTCTTACTTATTACAACCTTATCGGAAACAAAAACACATTTAAAACCATTCTTAACAAGAAGTCCAGTAGAGACTAAATTCTTCCTAATCTCAGGAACATGAAGGACGTTGTTCAAAGTCACCACTTTGCCGGAAGTCATTCTGAGAAATATTTTCCCATATCCTTCAATCTTCGCCTTTGAAGCATTTCCCATAGAAATCGTCTCATCGGGTCCAACGGGAGCATAAGAAGCAAAAGCTTCTCTAACAGCACAAACATGGCGAGTGGCTCCAGAATCAATCCACCACTCTTTAGGATTGCCCACCAAGTTGCATTTGGAAAGCATGGCACATAAATCATCAACATCATCATGCTTTTCAACCATGTTTGCTTGACCCCTTTTCTTGTCTTTCTTCGGAGCACGACACTCCGTAGATTTGTGTCCAGTTTTCCCACAGTTGTAGCAGTTTCCACTGAACCGCTTCTTGCTTGGGTTGTATTTCGGTCCAGAAGCCTTCTTTCTCTTTTTGTTCTCTTCAACAATATTTGCTCCCATTATTGTTGAATTTCCACGGCCTCTCTTTTCCGCAGCTTTGTTGTCCTCTTCGATTCTCAACCGAACAATGAGATCTTCAAGGGACATCTCCTTGCGTTTGTGTTTCAAGTAGTTTTTGAAGTCCTTCCACAAAGGAGGCAACTTCTCAATCATCGCTGCTACTTGAAATGCTTCATTGATAACAAGACCTTCAATGAAATTTCTATTAGTAAAAATACCAAGACTACTACTTTCAACATCAATATTAATTTGAGTTATACCTTCAGCAAGGAGATCGTGAATAATCACTTGCAATTCCTGGACTTGGGTAATAACAGACTTGCTATCTACCATTTTGTAGTCCAAAAACTTTGCAGCAACAAACTTTTTCAACCCGGCATCTTCGGTTTTGTATTTCTTTTCAAGCGCAGTCCACAGTTCCTTTGACGTTTCCACGCCACTGTAGACGTTATACAAAGCATCCTCCAGCCCGCTTAGAATATAATTCTTGCACAAAAAATCTGAATGCTTCCACGCCTCAATCACGAGAAAGCGTTCAGTTTCTGGAGTTTCGTCGGACAGCACAGGAACATCTTCCTTGATGAACTTCTGGAGACTTAAAGTAGTCAAATAGAAGAACATCTTTTGCTGCCAGCGCTTGAAATCAATCCCGAAAAATTTTCCGGGTTTCTCCGCCGGTGCCAATGCTGCCGGTGTCGTTCGACTTGTTGAGGCACTGACAGTCACCATTGGAACAGCTTGGTTCTCATTTTCATTAGTCATTTCTGTAAAAGAATGACACAAACGTTAAAATCACGTAGATTTTAATAGAGTACAAAACCACAAAGGTTTTACTCTTCCAGAAACAGTAAGTACAAATACAGAAATCAAATTAAATTCCTTAAGCTTGTTAGTAGACTGTATTTGTAAAATAATTCTGGAAATATAAATGAGTATAAACAGAAATGAACATAAACAGAAATGACATAAAACCAATTCGAGCCCACTGAATTCACAGTGTTTCCTTAAGGAATTTAATCCCCTCCTAGTACCCAAGGTTATGGATTATTTCCTCCCAGGATAGAACGAATTACACACTGGTTAGAACGAATTACACACTGGTGTAGTGGTACTTCAAACCCCAGTGTTTCAGCGAACACAAAGTTCGGTAGCAAATCACACTTACTTTTTGCTTTGTTTGATGCTAAAAGTATGCAGAATAAGGAGAAGAAACTCAGAAAATCGTAGTGAAATTTTGAGCAGAATAGTGTTGTATTTATAGCCAAAGTTAGGCTGAAATCTGAAGAGGTGCAACTCTTCAGAATGGCTGTTTATGCAAAACGCCCACAGCATAAATGCCATTACATAAATGGCCATTTACTCAATAATAAAGAGGGAAAATAAAGAGGAAAAATTGAAGAGGGTAGTTACTTTTCTGTTACCAAAACGGATTGGATTTAATATTAATATTTTGTTATTAAAACAAATATTTAATAACATTTCTGTTAATATTTTACTATTAATAAATAAATTTGGTCCAAAAAGTTAATCAATCAATCGATCATTTGACCAAATCCGAATCTGTAGCCGTAGCCGAAGCCGAAGCCGAAGCCGAAGCCGAGCCGAGCGACGACGACGACGGCGCGAGGCTTGCCTTCTTCTCAACTCTTTAAGAGCTAGAAGAAGAGCAATTGCTTATATACCCATAAAAAACCTCTTCCTCTTCCAATATGGGACAATGCCCATTTGCCTGGGGGGGGGGNTTCCAATATGGGACAATGCCCATTTGCCAAGGGGGGGAACTTAAAATTTCACTCAAAAATTTTATTTCCCTCCATTTCCCATTCACCCTCTTTTAAGTATTTAATATATTAATTAAACACATCCAAAACCCAACATGTCCAGCTGTCTAAGAGAGAGGAAAAATATACATAGCATATTTCATGCCTTATTTCATGCCCCAATGGTAGTATATACCATAAATACTTATTTTGCTATAAAATATAAAAGGTAGCTATAGAGAATAATATTTTAAAATGATTTTGATTTATAATAAATAGGATGTATACATGTGGTAAAATTTCCATGAATTTATTGGACTAGTAGAAGAGGGCCCAATATGTAAAGTTATCTGAAGTTAGCCCATCAATACTCTCGGCAAGTGGATGAACACATAACAATCAGCAGCAACGAGTAGTAGCCAGACCTAGGCTGCAGTATAGGTGAGTAACAAAATTAACTACCAGACCCGAAATACACTCAAGAATGAATTTGATCCTGATCCAATATTGGAAGTCTGAAAACACCAAAATCCAACTTTACTCCCATGCCATCACATATACCAAGAAAACCTTTAAAACAAAGCCCCATCTCTTCATCAACCAGCAGAATCACCAAATAAAATGCCCATTCTCTAACTGAAATCAACCATTTTAAACAGTAGCTTTAACTCCAAACAAAGCATTTTAAGCAAAAGGAATCAAAATTACAATTCCAAGATCCCAATATAATGCAAATGTCCATAAACAAGCAGAATAATATATAATCACCCACACATTATCAATCCGTCGCGTTTCCTCTATTAGTATCTCCCGAAGGATATACGGCCAATGGTGGAGCCAGGATTTGTAGCTTATGAGTTCGGCATTGTAGTCTGTTTAAGTTACTGGATTCTCAATTAATAATGTGTACATATTCAATGAATTTTTTAAAATTAATACATAGTTTGGACCAAAGCTACTGGGTTCGGCCATACCCGTAAAGTGTATGCTAGCTCTGCTGCTGGATACGGCCTATAAACCTTCTAGAGGGGCACTCATATGCCTGCAAGCATGATTGCAACAGAGGCGGAGCTAGAATTTGAAGCGTATGGGTTCGGAGTTCTAATCCTTTTAAGTTAGTGGGTTCTAACTTAATAATTTGTATATATTCAATAGATTTTTTAAGACAAATATATAGATTGGACCAAAGTGACTGGGTTCGACCGAATCCATACTGAATGGGCTAGCTCCGCCCCTGGATTGCAACATACATTATCTCCTTCACCACCAATGGCCTTGGCGACTAGGATGTTGGGCACATGCCCATGTTGTCCAGCCAAAGGCCCAATGGCCTAATCCTATTCTCTTTTGGTTTCTATTCCTATTCGGAATTGGATTCGGTTTTTGTTCCTATTTAGAGTTGGTTTTGGCTTTAAGAGAAACCACCACTCATGATCTATAAATAGGACAAACTTGTAGAATTATTCTATGCTCATTGATACAAGTCTTTGAAAGACTTAAGCACATAAGAGTGGGATTTAAAAGAGCTTTCATCAAGAGAGAAGAAAAGTATTTGTTTTGTTGCAGATTTTTATTCCGACCAGCCAACTTCAAATTACGTTTTCCGATACGTTAACCGTTCGATCGGGCTGATGTTTTGACTGAGTGTTCGTAACATCTTGGTCTTGAATTTGAACGGTGAAGATCGGATTTGGAGGCTCGTAGCATCTGATTTTGAGCCTGGAACAACAGCTTCGTTTTTGTGGATACTCTTTCTTCAATTGATTAGTTGTTTCTCTTGTTGCTATTGTTGCTCCGTGTTTGGCCCTTGTTGTGTAGCCAATTTGGAGAACTTTTGTAACCCTCTTATTGTTATAGTGAAACTTTTTGGATCTTTGTAATCCCGTGGTTTTTACCTTCAGGGGCGGATTTACATGTAAAAATTGGGTGCTCGAGCACCCATTAACCTCGATACGATGTATGTACAGTTATATTGAAAATTTAAGAAAACTTATATAATATAGTAACAAGCACCCAAGTAACAAAGGACCTGGTGGCTGCTTTGGTTTTACCATGGGTGTTGAAGTGCTGCCTATATCAAAGGTCGGGAGGTCGAGTCTCCTTACTAGCATTCTTCTTTTCTTACATCAAGCACTATCTTTCTTTTTGACCCAATACCACTACTTTATTTTTTTGCTTCTGACTTTGTTTTACCTTCTTTCCTTTTTATTTTTCAACTTTTTCTTTTTTACTTTATCTAATTCACTATAGCGAAGAAAGAAAAAGAAAATTCTCTTTAAAAAAACAAAGAGTTCCTCCAAAGCAGCAAAATCCACTAATTTTTTTTCTCGCTTCACAGATTTACGGCGTGAGTAATGTTAATATTATGGTTTTTCTATTTATTTTCTTATCGTCGTATTTAAATAGTTGTACATTTATACGAGGTGAATAGCAGTAACTTCACATCGAAAAAAGTTAAGCACCCACGAATCTAAAATCCTGGATCCGCCATTGTTTACCTTCGATTTGAAGGGTTTTCCACGTTAAAATTTAGTGTTCTTTATCTTCTTTATTTTCGGGTTTGCCTCTTCCTTAACATAACAGTGGTATCAGAGCGAGGTTCAAGACAGGTTCATCTTGGCGGGTTCAGTTCTAGCTGCAACATATTTGACGATAATCGTGATTTTTGTCTGAGAAATTTGACCAGTATGCTACGCATGTTGAGACAAACTTTTGCGGTGGAAATTTGGAGATGCGACTTGTTGAATGAAGGCTATGTGAAGAAGGTGGATCAAGTTTATTTTGTCAGAAATTCAGGCCAAGGGGGAGAATTGTTAGGTGTTTGTCGAGATTTTCTTACCATAATTGGTTTTCCTATTTCATGAAGGAAAAGACAACATATTTACCATAATTGGGTTTTTCTTTTCCTAGAGGGAAAATATAATTCTTCTATATTTGGCTAGTTCCTTTTCTTGTAGGAAAAGGTTTGGAGTTCTATAAATTGAAGATCCGTCATTCTCATTCAGTAGCATCCACAATGTAACCATATGGGGTTTGAGAGTCGTGTTTAGGGGGAGAACTTTACGGGACAAGTTTTAGTGTGTCACTTGTGTTTGCCTCTTTGTGAGGTTGTTCTCTTGATATTTGTACTCTCTTTTTATTATAGTGGATTGCTGATTCATCTCCGCCGTAGACGTAGGTCAGTGGACCGAACCACGTTAAATGTTTGTGTCTCTTTTGGTAGATTTCTCTTTTGTTGTCTCATTTATCGTCGTTGAAGGTTTGCTTTATTAGCTTTTGCAGAACACCTGACTTTTTCCGATCCTAACACAGGAATCTCGTTAAAGATGTTCAAGATTTCCTACCAAGGAGAAAGTTAACGCTTCGTATGTACTGGAGTGCCAGAAAAGTTAAACTTACCCCTGCACCGCGAGTGAACAAGATAAAAAGAGTGAATGTATTCATCAATTTATGTCAATATAATTGCCAATTCTATTAAAATTGTATGCCACATTTAGCTAACTTTTCAAACGTAGAATGTATATATCAGCTTTACAAAGTTTATATATGGGATACCTTTTATGTAAATTTCCTCTTCTATCAACAGAGGAATATGGATTAATATGTAAGCCGAAGGATCTTGAAACATTACTTACTTTATAATTATTTCATCTAAAACTTAATCATGGTAAAAGTGTACATCTTAGTTTATTAGTATTATTATATACTGTAATTATGTTCAATGTTTTCACCGACCTTATCTTCCAATAATTCCAACATCGCGACTCCCTATGATTAGCACAAAATAAATAAAATAATAAAAAGACGAAAAAAGAAACCAACTTGTCATTTGCCATTTTGCCATCCGAACCCAAAGCATTGAAAAATGACGAATATAGTCTCTTTTCTTTAGGATTGATTTAAAATAGTCCTATAAATTTACATTTTAGTAGTTTTAGTTCTTTATGTTTATTAGAACTAACGCCTATGCTATATTGGGACGGACATCTCTAGATTAAAAATAATCTTATTCAACCCAACGCACCCAACACTTTTTTCTACCTACTATTATCTGAAATAGCGATTGAATCAAGTTTATGTCTAAATCGAATCATTAATATTATTATTTATTGCTGAAGCATTACGGTTGAGTTGTTTCATAAGGTGCATATTCAGGCAAATGAATTAAAAAAAAGGTCCATTCAAATTATTTTTTTCATTTTAAACAGGTCACCTACTTCTCGCAAGTCAATTCCATCAAATTATTGTATTGTTTTTTTCTATAAATATACAGAGGCAAAAGTGCCTTATTTTCATTCTCCATTTCTTCCATATTCTTTAGGATGGCTGTTAGCGTGCCGTCGTTGGTCTATGCCTCGATGGGTTTGTTATTTGCTCGTGCAGCTTCAGGTTCATCCACGGCAGCAGTGGTACCTACCGTTGGTATACACTCGACGTTACTTTGTGGTGACTTCTCAACCAAGCCACTTAGAGTGCTTGTTAGCCATTCTTCCAGTAGCTTCTTGACCACTGGGGGTGCTTCCTTAGCCGCAGATGTGGAAGCTCCTTTTTCATGCAAGATCGTCAGATCTTCGGATGGGGAAGATGAGATCTCTGCACCTGGCGTGATGCTAGGGGTTGCATTCAAAATGTCCTCGTCACCGGCCTCGTTGAGAGGATCAAGGAGATTGGCTGTAACACCTACTATCGCTTTCATTCTGGTGTTATTTTCAGCCATCTTTTGTTTTCGTGTGGTGTAGAGAACGGTAGTTGGTTGCTCTCTAGGTGGATACTATGATTTTGATTCTCGAAATCCCCACAGACGGCGCCAAATTATTTGGCTCAAAAGTTATCGATATACTTTGCAAGCTTAAGAACAATCAAAAGTAGGAAAGGGTAAATCGTAATCAAATATAATAGACCTAGAGATGAAAAATGAAGTTGTTGTTGAAGATCTAATAGTGTAAAATGATAATATGAACTCAAGAGAAAGTATTCGTTAGAGAAAGAGATAGAGTAGGAAAAAATGAGAGAGTTGTATTCTTCAAGAATAATCCCCTCCCTTTACAATGTGAAGGTCTCCCTTATATAGTAGGAGACCTCCCTCGAAATAATCAAAAAGATACATAAATAGGTAACGTTTTCCTAGTGAAGACACAGAGTCTTAAACGATGTCGCTTTTGTCCCCACGTCCAAGTCGTACCCTTACGTTAGTTGACGTATACTCACTGGGCATACCCATTGGCGTAGAGACGTTGACGGTCAAATTTGACCCTATATAGTCTTAATTCTGAACCAATCTATTTATATATAAAAGGAGAAGCAAATCCATGATATTATGCCAAGTGTCATCACAAAATATTGACATGTGTCATGTTTTAAGACAAAACTCCAATAAATTTGGAGATTCAAAAAAAATCAAAATCAAAATAAAATTACAAAATTTTAAAGAACTAACCAATTCAGTTATTCAATAGTCACACGTTGAGCACATCTTTTGTAAAACTGAAAAGTAAAAAAAAAAAAAATTACTCCAATTCCAAAAAATGGGCCCATGTTTTTTCATAAGTTTTTTTGTTTAATTAATTTTAAACCTAAAAATTCGACAATTTTTTTTACATTGAAATAGTAATAAACAAAAGAAAAAAATACTCCACGGCCGTCTATTCAAGAAAATGGAGTTTCACATTTTTTCATTAGTTTTTTTATTTAATTTATTAGAAATAGGAAGAGAGGAAAAAAATCACTCCACGATGGTCTTCCCAAAAGTGGGCATCAAAACCTAACTCCATCAACTGTCTCCTAATGTCCCAAACGTCTCTTCCTCCTTTTATTTTATTCGCCATTCCTTTTTTGTACAGAACTTTGCAAATATGGCTACAACACTTCATGAAATTAGTCAAATTTTAAGCAATTCGATGGAATGAAATCTGTAAGTGAGAGTTGTTCGAATGTGAAAAATTCCGGATCGTTTCAAGCCTCATATACCATATTTCATAGAGTTAATTTTGCAAGATAAAAAGGTAACATATTCAACTTTCATGTAGTTATTGAGTAAATCCTCTTCTCTGCCGTTTGATTTCATAAATTTTTCTTATTTCCAAATACATGAAGATGTATTATTGAAACTATTATATATACTACCTGTTTTGCTCTTTCATGTTAATAATATTCTGATTATTTTTTTCGTTTACAAAGATAATCCAAAAAAAATCAGGTTACATGATTTTTTAATTTTAAGGTTATTTTTAAGGACAAAATTTTGGTAATCGAATTTTCTTGGCTCTGTAATATCTTATGCATCACTATATTCTGAAATTATTGCTACTTATTGTAGTCAGTAGGCAACATGCCGCGAAAATCATATATGAGTTCTGGAACTAGACAATTTTGTCCTTTGTTCATTAGTTGTGTTTGAATAGTTAGCAGGAGACTTTGTTTGTGGAGTCATTTTTGGAAGAAAAAAAAATAGTGATTTCAGATTTTGTTTATGCAATTTTATGTCACAGAGGCTTATTGCACGATGCTCTTACTCAACTTGCTAACTCTGGTATGAATTCTTTTTGTTCCACATAGCCTCAAAGTTCTAAGACCATTTATATAAATCGTTATTTCATTGATATGGAACGAACCATAGCAATTAGTACAGTTTACCTATAGTGAATCTTTGTACTTAATATTATCTATTATGTTCAAAGTAAATCTCTGGCAGATATTATATATGGCCGGCTCACATAGCAGTATGATACATCCTAATAATGATTGTACGTACCTTTCTATCGCGCTGCGAAAATTATATATATGAGTTCTGGTCAAGTCGTCAAGTTGTCAAGTTACTAACATGAGGTATATATACCGATCCAAAAGTGTCCTTCATCTGAGATGCTGCACATTTTATTTAAGTCTATATAGATACTAACATTGGAATCATAATTTTAAATAACTCCAAATAGGCAAAGTACAATCGTACATAGTATCACTGTAGAAGCTTTCATTGATTATCACTTCACCAATAATAAGCTTATTTAAGCAAGTACATGTTAAATTAATAGATTGTTATTTCATTGATATGGAACGAACCATAGCAATTAGTATAGTTCACCTATAGTGAATCTTTGTACTTAATAACATCCATTATGTTCAAAGTAAATCTCTTTCAGATGTTATATATGGTCGTCTCACATAGCAATATGATACATCCTAATAATGAATGTACCTTTCTAGGGTAATTGTATACATGCCTCAATAGGAAAGTATGTAATTAAGTTCTTTAGGACTAAGATACAAGAACTCGCCTTATATCGCATGAACTTCTTTGTTATCGGGCCAAATAACTTGAAAACTACGACATATAATTTGAGGCTGACATTTACACAGAGGACAGTTGTTGAGGTAACAACTGGCTCTTCATTTCATATGAAAATCTTTAATCTTTGTCCTTTTGATAAGCTAACAAATCAATATCATGTGGATGAGGCAGAATTATCCGGTAATTCTTCACTTCCATTTTGTTTTAATATTAGGTATTGTAAACTTTGCGACTAACTTTTATATTTGTGGATGTGATTGGTTAGGTTGTGATCTATGGAGCTGTTCAGACCTACAAGCAAGGAGATAACAAAAGTGTCTTTATGAATGTTAAACTCGAAGATGAGCAGTAAGTCATTCACAAATACAGACTATACTTTTACAATATAACTACATATATTTTTGTTGATGGACAATTACCTTGAATCATATAGGAGGAACAGGATTTCAGCAACCTTATGGGATGAACTTGTGGATGAAATTCAACCTCACTTAAATTAGATGAACCTTTGATTGTTGTTTTACCTACTTATGAAAGCTCAAAATTTTTGAGGTTTACATATTTTACATCTACATTTGAGATTTAGTTTCAGAAAATTTTATAATTTCAAATTTTTATTTTTATACATAGGTAACTACTCAATGCGTAGCTGTTGGTATGCTTCCACACTATAGATAAATTCTACTTTGCCGCAATCTATTGAGTTTAAATCTAGGTTTGTAAGGGTATAAATGTTGTATTTGTTTGTGCAATTCACCTTATACATGCTTTTTACGCATATGTTGTACAACAATTAATGGAACTCTTTTAGAATACATGACAGACGACAGTTAACATCAGCAACAATAAAAAGAAAATATCAATAATTTTTTCGGTCTTCACTTGGTAGATATATTTGTAGATTCTACCATCATGCATAGGATTAAAGAGTAGTGTATAGAGTTCATATAAATATTGTATCT
>NC_031989.1:2938627-3058785 GCF_001879085.1 Nicotiana attenuata
CTTCACGATCCAAACCTTAAGTAAAAGAGTATTAGGCGCTTGACAATGAATGTTAGATGTAATATGCAGGAAACACAAGTGAATAAAAACTTATAGGTACATGTTTGTAGTCAGTAACAACGATGCAGACAATGTTGTCATTCTTGCTATGCCGTTTCCAAGAGATGTCAAAAGTTACAAATGCATAAAGGTAGAACCTATTGAACCTGCTGGGCACCTTCAGAGCATCCACACAAAAAAATGCACGAGATTAACATTTTGTTCAGTAATCCTGAAGTACTTGGTAAGACTGATATGATATTTCTTGGTTTCCATAGCCTAAAGGGTCTAAGAAGTTGCTCCACTCATTTCAAGTCTTCATAAACTGTTCTTCATAACTCTACTTTTGAACAAACTGTAGCAAGTGGTATAATTCACCTATAGTGAATCTTCATATTTAATAATTTTTTTTTCAAAATATAATTTCTGCATATATCATATATGGTCGGCTCCCTTACTCTATCATTTGCTTCTCCATATCTATAAGCATTTGAATGTATTCAGATAGCAGCAACACCTGCTGAATACTACCACCAAATGCAAGACAATCATCTACGTTCATGATGAATCCTTCTTCAACGTCCATGTTCATTAGCAGATGATACTGCATGGATTCCACGAACACAGATATGGTTATTTAAGAGCAACCAAAATCTTGGCAGAGATGAGGAACACATTAGCGCTAATTGTTGTTCTGTGTATCAACTCTTCTAAGGATGGGTCAAGAGAACATGAAAATTTGTGGGTTGCTTTTGTAAGATAATCTTCCTGAGTTTATCCTTTTCACATGATATTTATTAGATTTGTTATCTTTGTCTATTAGATGAAGTAAATAAAATTTATGTTCTTCTATCCGACAGAAATCTGATATTTCACATGGCAACCAGTTACGCTGCTTCCTTAGCTCAGATGACTAGGATGGAGTATTTGTTCCTGAACCTTATATGACTGAACTTTGAGGTACTTTCATAGGATAGCTGGTTATTAACATCTTTCTCCTTGATGTAAGTAATTATTTACATGTGTTGAATTGAGTAGCTGGAGGAATTCATCCAAGATCTAACGTCTAAACATATTATTTCTCACATGGAGCAAAAATTTGTCTTCTCAATCACCAAGTGCAAGACAATCAACTACATTCATGATGAATCCTTTTCCAACATCCAGGTTCATTAGGAGATGATACTGTAGGGACTCCACGGACACACAGAGGTGTAAAGAAAAATTCGTAAATTTCTCTATTCAAGGTTTATTCTCTTCAACTCTTGGAATGAGGTGACTACTTTTCAAATGTAAGAGAAGTTTAGGTGGTCACAATCCGCCATTTCAGATTGTCATTCTAAATTTTGCATTGAGCAGTTACAATTAACTTTTCCAAAAGCCCTAAAAGGTTAAGGACCTCGTGTTGTGGCAAGTGGTATTAAGTTAATAATATTGGAGCTTAAATCATGTGATTTTTTTATCATATTGTAAAACATTCCCTCAATATTGTTTTTCAATTCCTTGAGCGGCGATGATGACGAAACATTAAAATAATTGCAGGCATTGCGGCGTAGCTCTCAAAACATGTGATATATTGCATTAACATATATATTATTCTGCTTTTAATAACTAACAATCAAAGATCGATTCCCTCCATGCTTGATGCTTTGATACCAGGTCAAAAGAGTATTTTGTTCTTTGTATTTAAAAGGAACTTTGTTAATGTGTACCAAATATTGTGTAGAATCTATTGCCTTTCTTACAAAGTTAATATATATATATGTCTTAGAATCTGAAAATGGCCGATAATGAAAAGTTTCATTATCTTCCTTAATAGCTTCTTTATAAAGGATATGTGTGTTTTCTCATGACTTCAATATATGAATATCCAATGCATTTATATGTTCAACAACTAATAGTATTTGAATGCTTATTTGTTTCTACCATATTTTTCAAGTAATATTTTCTTATAAAAAATTATATTTAATATTTTTCGCGCAACGCGCGGGTACGGATACTAGTAATAAAATAAAGTAAAGTACGCAAAACGAAGTTATTTGGGGAAGCAACCGTATAATGTAAAAAAGAAGTTAAATTCATTTCTTCCGCCATAAACAATCAACAGAAACAACTAATTTCTTAACCAACAGAAGGCAACCATTCTTAGCTTGAATCTCGCTTTTCTCTCATTTTTCCTCTTCAGTCCACACCCACCATTTTTAAAACTCCTCTTAATTAATTCATCCCTCTCTTTTTCTTTACTGTAGAGAAGATTAAGATATAAATTCTTTTTTTTTTGCTCGCAAAAAGCAGCGATTAATTAATGCGAACAAAAATTTGAAGAAATTAATTGATGGCTGCTGCTGTTAAGCGAGTGATTCCATTAGGTGTTAATTATGGAATTAGTTTATCCAAATTACGAGGGAATTATAATGTGTCGAATGTTACTGCAGCTTCCTTACTTGTAAATAGATCCCAATATTGGGCCGAGGGTTATAATGTCAAATGTTACGGTTCGCTATCGTCGAAATGTTCTGCTCATAGCAAGTTTGATTGTAGGCAGATGTCGCAGCTGGTTAAAGCTAATGGCAAGCGTGCATTTCTCGTTGATACCTTAGCTCTGGTAATTTTCTCATTTTGTTTCTCCGTTGTCTATTTTTGTTTTTATTTTATTTTCATCTTCATTTTTCATATTGCAATTTGACCTTCCGAAGGGAAACTCATACTATATAATTGTTGTTTATAGTGCATTCTACCATATATATTACTTCTATTTTTATTTTGTAAAGTATGAATATTATTGGTTTGAGATGAGCTTAAATAGAGCCACATTGTCGATGACCGGAGGCGGAGCCAGTATTTGAAGTTTAAGGGTTCTAAAATTATCATCGAACCCATAGCTTACACATATAAAGTAAATTTCTTAATAAAAATATAGGGTAGCAGCAAAAGCTACTGTGTTCGTTCGAACATGTATCTACTTCTCTAGCTCCGCCTCTGGCGAGGTTTCGTATAGCTGACTGCAATTCTTATTTGGATTGAGCCTTATTAGTAGTAGTTGTTGCTATATTTAGGAAGTTGGTGCGATTGACAGGTTAAGAGTTTAGAAGCACAAGGCGTACCTTCAAAGCAGGCAGAGGCAATAACATCTGCTATAACTGAGGTTTTGAACGACAGCTTGGAAAATGTTGCTCATTCTTTTGTTTCACTAGCTGAAATGCAGAAAGTAAGAGATATTCCACAGATGATATCTTTTTGTTGTCTATAACAATGTGCCATTATTATAACAAATGAAAATGTTATTTTGTGTGTTTGTCTCTGTAGTCTGACTTGGTTCAAGAAGCCAATCTTTCCAAGTTCAAATCCCAAATACAAAGTTCTCAGGTAAATATATTCTAGTATTGAATTTTCAGAAGGTTTCATCCCTTGATGTTTTGCTGTTTCTATAATAATTAAGATAGCTGCTCATTAACCGAAGGATCTAAAAAAGAATGAAAAAGGTTAGCTCCTAATTTCAGGTTCTGCAAAGTGCCATGGCTGGTTCATTTCTTAGTCCAGATATTGATTCATAAAAATTCTTCACTTTTACTGTTGAAATTTTTAACCTAAGTGAACTATCTACACCTACAGCACGGAATTTTTGCAATGTTCTTTCAGTTGGAGCGGAAGAGGGAGTCTTCCAATTTAGATTTTAAACTGTATTTTCAAAATACTGTCACTGTAGTTTCAGATACCCTTTCCTTAATTTGCTCGGAAAAGCTTATCCCTCTTATTCAAGAGTTCATTTAACGAGTTTCATACACTTATTTTGATCCAAAAGTCCATAAGTATCTGAAAACTGAATATAACTAAAAATACGCAAGTATCAATCATTTGGTGATTCTTCAGATAGGTTCTAATAATATATCCAAGTTCAGAAACGTTATTTCACTGGGAAGCTATTGCTTGGCTCAAATTGCATATCCCTTAATCAAGGGGAGCCACATCCACAATGTTATGAATGGATCAAAGGAAAAACCAAAAGAATCAAGTTAAACTTGCTAATAGGAAGAATGATGGACTATATGACATTCTGATCTAAGGAATGCGAGTTAAATTTAGAACACCGTGCAGCCAAATCTTTATCTCTAGGATTTAGCAACAGTCACTTGTTAACTGGAAGAATCTTTAAGGAGCAATCCATATATGTAATTCAGGCTATTTATTAAATCTTCTACTCAGAGCAATTCTAAAGTATGTTATCTTATTGATGGTATATATGGAAGTGTTGGCTTGAAATGAAGTTTGGCCTTGTCCATGTGGCTGAATTGTTCAGTAGATTTCTGTAGCTAGTTAGTGATGTCTTAGCTTCTGATAATTTTGCGTAAAGGTGATGAAAGCGATTTTTGAACTTTAAATGTTGGACTGATGATTACTGCATTACTTTCACGTGCTTAATTTAATGTTTGTAAACTTGCAAGAACTGATTGAGTTTGATACCTGAAGTTCTCCCATTGCAGGAAAATCATTTTTCTCTACTGCAACATGAAACTGAAAAGCTTCGGAATGACATTGAAAAAGTGCGTAGCGAATTGAGGTACATCTGAATTGTGGGAAATTTGATTTTTACCTTCATTTGCCAGCTTTGTGAACCACTTATTTGCTGATATAGGTATGAGATTGATAAGCTTACTGCTGGTCAACGTTTGGATTTAAATCTCGAAAGAGGGTAAGACTTTGACAATTCCTAGCTAATGAGGAGGCTTTTTAACATTTTTCAACTTCATAATAAATCAATGAATAGACGTGGCTTAATCTAAGTTGCAACTGGTTGCAGAAGCATACGCGATGAGCTTGCCAAGCAGAATGCAGAAACCACCAACCTTACTAACAAGCTAGATCGAGTAAGTGTTTGTTCTTGCTTACAGTAATAAAAGGTAGTACTAATATGCACGGACAGTGTAAAAGAGATAACTATAGGTAAATGCATATAATAAGTAATCTAGTTACCCGAAAACTATGACAGATGACTTGTTTCAACATGTTAAATTGCACTGGAAGTGTAGAAAACTTTTAGACTGTTGGTGTGTATATAAAGTTAAAGTCAATAAAATTTTAGTGTAGTAACGGGCAACTTTATCGAACTCACTATGTTTTGTGAATACCTTCTTCTGTGTGGTCCATGAATAGGAAATCCATGCCCTGAGGGCTCAACTTGAAGCTGGAAAATATGAAGTCATCAAATATTGTATAGGTACACTTGTGTCCATCTCAGCTGTTGGCCTTGCTGTGCTTCGTTTATATGCTTAAACAGAGGTTCCAGAAGACATCTACTGCCTCAAAAAGGGAAGAAATACAGCTCTCGTTATTTTTTGGGAGCTTCAGTAGATGTCATCCCAATTGTTGAATCAATTGTAATACTAGTAGAAAGGTCAACAACTTTGTACAAATGAATATTCTTATTGAATTTGTTGTATCTTAATAGGAATAGGTTTTTTTTCTTTTTTTTCTTTTGAAGAGACATTATATTGGGGAAAAAAAAATTTCTCCGTGACAGAGAACTTACTCCAACCTTTTTACTGGACAATACATAATCTCGACAACCCTGTCTCTCAAGATTTGGATCTAGGATTTGAAGTCTATTAATACAAATAAATGTTTGAACTTTAGACTTATCTATAAGTAAGTATACTACTATGATGTAGTTAAACTGTACAGTTAAAACGTCTTCTTTTGTTATTTATTTATCTCATAGGTAAGCTCTTATAAATTTGTAAGTACAAGTATGTGTTAGAAGACATAATTAAATAATAAAACTGTATTATTTCTAATAGCTTAAACTTTTAAATGATATAAACACACACTTCAATATAGTATTAGAGGAACCAAAGGTTCTGGGTTCGAGTCTTACCGCCATCCATAATTAAAAAAAGTTTTACGTGATTAGCTCTTTTCACCAATAGAACAGAGGCGGATCAACAGAAAATGTGGCCTAAAGCCAAGCCTTAACAGGACACCTTAAGTTTTTAAATAATTTTTTATTAGGTACTAGACTCATCTTGCATTGCACGCACGTCGATCAGTCGTTCATTGCCTACTTGAGCTCCCACCAGCGAAGATATCAGTTAACTCTATTCATCAAACCTTAGGTAATGTCTTAAGAAAAATTTAAGTTTAATTGCAATACCTTTTAATTATTCTCGTCATCTAATCATCTCAATTTTTTACCACAAAGTAGAATGTCAAATAATTTCATACGTTTTGAATAGTTTAAATCTATTTTGAAGTAAAAAAAAGTAACTAGGTACACTGTGTATAAGACATAATCAAGTTTAGAAAATACTTCAAGATAAAGAAACATAGTTTGATTATCAATATCGTCATCAAATTGCTTCTCTCCTCATAGTCTATGTTTATAAATTCAGGTTCATTCATCTAAACAAGCTAAATTACATTCCAAAAATAGAAGTACAAAATTTTATTAATGATAATTTTATAAAATTATACTCATATAATAATAATTAATAGGATGAAATTGGGGCCTTCCAATATTGGGGGCCTAAAACAGTAAAAATAGCACGGTATAGCCAGTTTTCGGACTGGTCAATCAAAAATAGTCAGCGTTTACCAAGTCAATGAAAAATAGCTACTATTTTGCTGCAATAGAGATCGGTCCAGCATAATATACTGGAGTTCGGTGCACTTGTGTATGAACTCCAGCATATTATGCTGGACCGGTATACTTTGCTGGCTTCAGTATAATATACTGGAGACTGGAGCACCGGTGCTCCAAACTCCAGTATATTATACTGGAGCAATATACTTGCTGGAACTCCAGTATATTATGCTGGAGTTCTAGTGTACTTATGCTGGAACTCCATCATATTATGCTGGAGTTCCAGCATACTTATTCTGGAACTCCAATATAATATGCTGGAGTTCAAGTATACTTATGCTGGAACTCCAGCATAATATACTGGAGTATTTTTCGGGTTTTGAACAGTATTTTCGCTCAGATTTATCTTTATATAAAAAGTGGCTAAGTTTCGATTACTTTTGAAATTGGGCTATTTTTGAACGACCAATTGTAAATCTGGCTATTTTTAAAATTTACCCCCTAAAACAGTGGCTTTTAGCAGCCTTGTCCTTCAGCCGGTTCCGCAATAGAAATATTTTGAATGAGATAGTCACGCACTTGAATAATATGTTTAATAAAGTTTCTAAATCAAAAAAACATTAGGAACACATTAAAATGAACCATTTTCCTTGTTACGGGTTGAAAGAAACGCTCCTTTACATTATCAACGCATTTTTGCATGTTATAGTTGAAAAGTCCCACTAATAATAACACTGATAGCATAAAAGTCAAGGTCTTTCTGTCCTTCTCTGGCATGCTTACTCTGCTCATTATCTCCTTCTTGACTTTCCCTACTGTACTCAAAGGCGAAATCATGATTTTAATTTTATGTGTTTTAAATTTTAAAACGATATTTTTAAGTGCTAATAACTGATCAATTTTAAAACTTAATATTTATAAATAAATTATTTGAACAAAAAGTTACTGGGTTCAGCCCAACCCACATATGGACTTCTAGCTCCGCCCCTGCTATGCACTGATTTCTTATGGTTGAACACAAATTACAGTGAATAGGGCTATGCTGTGTTGGTTCAGTTTCTTAAATGAAGTCTTTAACTCTAGGTTCTTCGTTCCTTGTAATGGTTAATAATGCTACAAGTTAGAGCCCGTTTGGATGAGTTTATTTTAAGTAGCTTTTAAGCCAAAATAACTTTTAAGCCATAAGTTAGGATTTCTAGCTTAAAAGCATTTTTTTACTTTATCCAAACACTACAAAATGGCTTAAAAGCTATTTTGACTTAAAAGCACTTAAAATAAGTCAATCCAAACGAGCTCTTAATCGACGTCATTATTTGCTTTCCAATGTAATAGTACTTTAAATTGTGACAAAGATATGATAGATTTGTTGCCAACATAAAATTAAACTTCAAAAAAAAGGAAGACATAAAAAGAAATCAACTTTAAATTTTCTTTTTTACTCTTAAAGTTTGGCAACATTCTTTCCTCCGATCGACTGCGTCTTGCAGAAATACAAGGTAAGACTGCGTACGATAGATCCTAGCGGTTCGGCCTTTCCCGAACTCCGTGCATAACGGGAGCTTAGTGCACCGGGCTGTCCTTTTTACTCTTAGGGGTCGTTTGGTAGGAGGTATTAGAAAAAATCATGCAAGCATTAGCTCTATGCATTACTAATACCTTGTTTGGTACCTTTTTTCAACTTGTGTATAACACTTGTATTAGTTATACATCATACTTGGTATTATCCTATGCATACCATGGCATTAGTAATACCAAGGCTTTAATGCATGCATTAGCATGGTTAAAGGCAAAATTGTCCTTAAAGTCTCTTAAAGCTAGAGAATATGGAGGGCATTTTTGTATGCAACTATTTTTTAGAAAAATTATGCAATGCATTATAATTTTAATACATCACACCAAACAATAGATAAGAAACAATATTTGCATAACTAATGCTTGCATTACTAACACATGCATTACTAATCCATGCATTACTAATACACCGTATTCCGCACTATTCTTATACACCCTACCAAACGACCCTTAATGGGATGATTTCTAGTCATTTTACACCGAAAGTTTTTAAAAGTCTTACATTAATTCTTAAATTCAATCAAACACTGTTGTATAAATTGGGAGAGAGGGAGTATTTGACTAAATCTTTTAAGAACAAAATTCCTTTGCGTACGATTGCCAAGAACCAATCAATAACCAAAAAAAATCGAATTACCTCAGCCTTTAAGACTGTCCCCATATTCCTCAAAAACCAGACATCACAGCTAGAAATCCACTGTATATAAATTTCTTTCTTAAATCTTAACCCCAAAAATAATTAATGATTGGATAAAAATACGTAGGGAAACGACAGTTATGGGGAGAAGAAGCCCATGTTCTTTCATTACAGTTAGCACGTCCTTAATGATTCCTAACTACTCCACCATTTCACATGTCCACATGACATGCCACCTATGCTTCTTTGAGCACTATTTTCTTCCCCCCATATCAAATCAATTAATCTAACTTTAAGATAAAAATAACAGCAAGAATATATATAAATTAACTGCTATAATTTATATGAACGACACGTGTCTTGTATTAATTGGTTTGATGTGAACTTCTGGTGCATGTAATATTTTACATGTTTCTTTCTTTTTCCTCTCAAATCACAACACCTACACGTATATGGTGAAATTCGGTAAAAACTTATTTTTTGCGGTGTTTAAATCAATTCAATAAATATACAATATATATTTTCAACATAGTTATCACTAACCATGGTTAAATAATATATAATTGTTCCTTAACTTATCCCTTAAGTACAAAGGCGGATGCAGTGTGACAGTTACGGGTTCAATTGAACCCATAACTTTCGACGCGGAGAAGAAATTTATGTGTAAAAATTCATTAAAATTGCAAAAATAATGGATTTGAACCCATAACTTTAAATATATAATGGGTTCAATGTTAAAAATCTTAAAAATTGAACCTATAGAATTTAGATTCTGGATTCGCCTCTGCTTAAGCATAGTAAATTAATAAGATTTGATACCATCCAAGGCGAGTAAGTTTCTATAGATAAATATTATCTGCAAATTATGTTTGCACCAAAGTAAAAAATTTAACCTTAGCAATTAAAAATCAAAGCGAGAAAATAATATCACTAACCATGATTAAATGATATATGTGTGTTTGAGATATTTATGCGTTGTATTTATTGGTTGGATGTAAACATTGAATGCTGATAAGTTTTTACCCCATAAGGGCAGCAAGATGGATGAGTTATATGTTTTTATATCTGTCTGACCAAGCCCAATTAGCCCATCCATCAAAAAATCCATGACATGGCCCAAGAAAATGAAGCCCAAAAATTTGGCCATCGGACAAAAACAATTATATCTACTAGTTAAATATACAAAAAATATGTATATACTATATATTATCATATAAAAAATAATATATTTATCGATTATTATTTATAGGAGCGAATATAATGTGTAGTTTTAATTTAGTCGTTTTAATTGGAGAGTAGAAGAATAGTGGTGAGTCAGCACCCATTAAAAGTCATTAGTGATGAAGTGTTATAATTATAGAGATATTTCAAAACACACCAAAAGTGGCATATATACCACGCAACACACCACCGTTAGTGGGCTCCAACCCACCTAATGGCGTAAATACGAAATGGGCCCCCATTTACCCACGTCCTACACTTTGCCTTAACGTTACGAATTTGGCAGATGATAAGTAACCACACACTGACCAAAAGCATTGAATTTTCCTCTCTGTTTTTCCTCCTTTTTCGTACTTACAAATATCTTTGATCACTAAATTAACAGATCAACAAGAGATGTTGACTGTTCTAAATCAGTGTTCTAAAAGACGAAGAACAAATGGAACCTTTACACAAAATTTTAAATTAATGGTAAAGTTATTTTTGTTTGACCTATATAAATTATAATTCGAGTTATGGAATCAGTCATTGATACTGTATTATGGTACGTCATAGGTTCGACCTATAGAATCAATCATTGTTGCTTGCATGAAGGTAGACTACCTATATCACATCTCCTTGGAATACGATCCTTCTCCGACACCGAATTACTTTATTTTGTTTTTTTGTTGAGTTCTACGTTCAATATTTCCGACAATTTCAATAAATTTTACACTAAAAATTCAATTCTAAGCTAAAAGTTACTGTTCCAAGTAAACCCACGTTTATAATAGTTAGCCCGTACTAAGCTTCCGTTTGGTCAAAAATTTCCAAGTTTCCAAAAATACTTTTGGGTTAAAAAATTTCTTCCAATCGAAATTTTTTAATTTATCTTCAAATAAAATACATGTCCAAACGCAACTTTCATTTTTAAAAATTATTTTTCGGAAAGAGTTCGATCAAATTTATGTCCAAAACCTAGCTAAGATTATTGTTGTACTTTGTGCCGCAATAATTATTCCTTTGGCGTATGGAGAGTTATTCATTTGTGAGGTACATTGATATTCATTTTAAATTCTTAATTGAAGGCTAGGTAAAATATGTGAGCAAGTTGATTTTCAAAGGTTGTCAGAAACCGCTCAACTGTTTTGAATTGTTCCAAACTAATCAAGACAAATGAATTAGATTTTATACTACAAAAGAGAATAAGAAGAAAAAAACTAAAAGTAAAATTACAATAACCTCCCTAAAATACGTTACATTTCTATGTCTACCCTCCTACAAACCACAATTTACCAAAATTTTCACATTTGAACCGCAGCCGCACTAGACCGTTTTAGACCGGTTCAAACTGAACCGGGTTCTTTTCCATTTGTAAACTCAACAAGTTGAAATCATAGTAGCTAGGCCGGAGTCAACAACATCACCGCTCTCCTTCTTCCGCCGCATCTCTAAAACTTTCCGGTGACTATTCGAGTGAACTTCCTGAGAAAAAGTCGGACTACAAGCCGGTCTATATTCCGGAAAAAGCCGGCCGGATTTGTATCTAACACCACAAGCGTTGCACAAAGTTTTTGGACCCAATGGACCGGCTCGCCATTGGGGTGTTTTTTGGACCTGGCAATGAGTACACCGACGACCCGAACCGGTCTCTGCTGCTGAAATCTTTTTCGGCTTTTTCAACGGCGGCTTTTCTACGCTACAAAACAAGTCGCCGTCAAGAACCGGGTTCGTGTATAAAACCGAAGGAAACGGTGACGAACCGTATGATGAAGAGGTAGGTGAACACGAGTCTGCTGAAACTGTTGGCGACGCAAAAGACCACTTTCTTCCAGCCGGCCTGGACCGCTTGGTTCTCGGTTTCTGAACAACCGGTAAAGGGAAACGCGGAACCCTCATTTTCTGAACAACCGGTCTAATTACCGGTTCAGACCGGGAAACTTGAAAACCACCGGTTTTGTCCTTGAAACTGCCGGCAGGACACAACAAGGAGAATTCCGACGTGGAATCATCCACAAATTGTGATAACCATTCAAGATTCTCCAATTCATCAACCTGTTGAAATGGGTTTCTCATAAAAATCCAAACTTTACAAAAATAAACCAAAAAAATTGCAACTTTGGCCATAAATTGTTACCGGAACAGGAAGTTCGCCGGAAAAACTATCCATGCATGAAAAGTTTGAAACTTGAGAATTTCTGTGCTGTGAAGAGCCAGAAAAAGAGTCTTTTTCATCATCTTCATGCAATTCTTGTAAAGACTGGCCATCTTTGAAATCTTTGTCAGAAAAATCCAAAAGGTCATCAACTGAAAAATCATCACTCGGTACGTTATTAATACCCGTTACACACCATATATCCTCAAGAAAAACTTGTTGGCTAGTTTTCATGGCCATGTCTGAAAGAAAACTGGATTTTAATGCTCTTGCTTCAATCAACTCCATTAAAAAAATAAGTACAAAAACAAGAAGGGCAAAAAAGGTTTGTGTTTTTTAAGGTACAGAGAATTTTACGTTGGTTTTATGGTGAGGAAAATTTGTAAGGTAGAAGATGAAGAAGAAGTTGGAGAAATTGCTGGTAAAGGAAAAAATAAAGTTGTGAATAAGAGTTTTTTGGGTTAAAGCACTGAAAAAGGGGCGAAACTAGTGGGGAGTTATTTGTTTTTTATATTTTGTCCTCCTCTTTTATTTCTTTTTTATCTACTTTCTCTCCTCTTTTTTTGAAATAACTGTAGAATGAATTAATTTTTTTCTCTGTGTTGTTATAATAATTGAGGATGACTAGTAGTAGTGTATTATTACGGTGGGCCGTTACGCATGAAATTGTTACACACAAATGTTGAAAAACTATTGGTTGAGTGACTAATCTTTTCTTTTGTAATTGGTCCAGAAAACCAAGTAGATTTTTTGTTATAATCTGTTTTTTATTTGTATGTTTTTGAATAATAATTAGGATATTTATTAGACTTGGGTTACGTTTCAAAGGCGGAGGAAAATGAAAGGTTTGATTAAATTCCAAATTTTCTTAGAAATAAGGAAAATAGTCAAAACGAGAGAGCTGTTCTAGAATGACAGCCGAAAATTAAGTTATTACCGCGTTGAATCCCAATTGTCTGAAGGTTTCTTATTAAAATTTGCCAAAATTCTTAGCTGCGATTCACTAGGCATATATACGCGGAAAGAACGTTAAGCAATAGAAGAACAATTAGGGGTGTACAAACCGAATCGGAAAACTGCACCAAATCGAAAAGTCAAATCAAACCGATTAAAAAATCCGACTAAGTTTGGTTTGATTTGGTTTGGTATTAAGTAAAAAAATTTGAACCAAACCGACATATAAATATATAATTTTGATATATTCTTTTAAGATTTTATATAGAATTTTCTTTAAAAAATGTCTAAAAATATTTGGGATTCTCTTGCGGGATATAATATTTAATAGTATATGAAGTACTTCATATTTATTAACCTTAAATATTGGGTTGTATGATCACTTTCTCATCAAGTGTTACTCAAATGCGTCAATCTCTTTGTTCTTCCATATTCATATCATATGTTAAGATATATTAAATTGTTATATCTTTTTTGAATGTGAAGTGATTATTATTATTTAGGTGTCATGTAGATTTTTATGTTTAATTACTAAATTCGGTTAAGCTTGAAAGTGCAAATCAACGAAACATTATTGTCGGACGACTAAAAAAATAACTATTATGTGTTACTAAGAAAATGCTCTCATAAGAATATTTTAATAGATGATATGTTTGTCAATTTTTTTAATATTTTTACTAAACATATTTTTACTTATCAAAAGTTTGTAGATTAAAATAATATTTAAGTAACAAAAAACCCGAATAACCCGAAAAATCCGACAAAACCGAACCAATCCAAACCAACTCCATGTACAACCCTAGAGAACATGATTCAAATTCTAATATAAGCAAAAAAAACATAAGATAATGTTTTTCTAATTAAATAATTTAGACAAGAGGAGCGAGTCAGCAAAGAAGCAATATCTCCAACAAAGGGGAGTCAGAAAGGAGGAGAATCAAAAAATAAATTGATATAAATATGTACAAACTCGTCAAAATTACAGAAATATAACATTTTAACTAGTGCATTAGTTTTGGACAAAAATTGTTGCTCATTTTCAAAGCAAGTTAGCATTTAGCTCTACTATTGATCGTGTTAAATTTTTGTAACTTAAAACACTTCATGAAATAATCACTCCAAACACTTAGTGAAGTCCAGATACAAAATTCTGAAAATATTACTCCATTTTCCCCAAATTTTAAAATTAAAAATATCATATTAGTATATCTTTTATTTGTTCCAAAAAAATATTAGATAATTTTTTTCTAATTAAATGATTTAGATGTGTACAATGGTCAAAGTTACAAAAATCTCACTTTTTATCTAGTGAATTAGTTAATTAAATGCTCAATTTCAAAGCATTGTTAGCACTTAGCTCTACCATTTTTAAATTTCTGTAACCTAACACTTCATGAAATAATCACTCCAAACACTTAATGAAGTCGAAATAAACAAATAAATAAATAAAAAGTCCAAATACAAAATTCTAAAAATATTACTCCGTTTTCCCCAATTTTATGGTTAATAGAGTGAATTTTTTTTGTGCGAGTGTTAAACTATATTAGTATTGGTTTAACAAAATTTTAGATGAAAGTATATTTCATAAAGATATCATGCTAGTATATCTTTTATTTGTTCCAAAACCAAACAACCGAAAGAGTAAAAGGTGAGATTATTCAATATCTAGTGACAAGTGGTCCTATTTGTAAGCAAATACTAGTAATAGATAATAGAATGAGAAAGATCTTGTCAACAAATTTATATATTGAGAGGGAGTGATTACTGGTTTGGTGGGGTAATATAGGTCAATAATCAAACCTTTAGTTGGGCAACACAATGATTATTGCTTTCATTGGAAGGCAACAAATCTATCTATGCTAATAATAAAATGTTTATTTTATCAAACAATAAAAAACTGTTTGAATAATATATTCATGTGAGATTAAGTGAATTGAAGCTGTATTTTTTGGATGTAACTTTGCCGCTTCTGCATTTTGTAATTCATTCGTTCCATTCAATTTTTACCTCCCAATAAAAAGCTAGTTTATTTAGTAAACAATATTAAGCGTTCACCCGTAAAACTGTACAGTTAAATTTGTTACGTGGTTAATAGACAAGCGAATTGGTTTGATTCAAACATAATAAAGAGATAAGATTAAAATTGAGATTTAACGATTGAAACTAAAGGAGATGACAAGCCTGGTCCGAACCAAACGTCTCCGAGCACAAATGGAAATAACGACAAAGTGAAAGAAAGTTGTTAATTTAAAAGAAAATAGTAAAAATATAGAGGGTGTTTGGCTAAGCTTATAAGCTGGTCAAACTGGCTTATAAGCACTTTTTGGCTTATCTTCGCGTTTGGTAAAATTAAAAGTGCTTATAAGTTAAGTGCTTATAAGCCAAAAATAAGCCAAAAGCCATAAGTTGGTCTCCCCCAACTTATCAAATTTCAGCTTATAAGCACTTTAGGTTTGACCAAATTATTTACTATTCTATCCCTAAAATACTTCTTTTTAAAACAAAACTCTTTGTATACCCAATTTTAGGCTGCTTATTATTAATTTCAGCACTTTTATCCAAACACGTAACTGCTTATTTATCCAAACACGTAACTGCTTATTTGTAAATCAGCTTCAGCACTTAAAAGTGCTTTTCAGTACCTATGCTTATCAGCTACTCTAAATCAGCTAAGCCAAACGGGCTCATAGCCTTTTTTGTATAGAATGTTTCATGTCTTCAAAATGGCTGGTGAGCCTGCTATTTATAGCTTTACCCAGAGAAATAAAATCGTAGGATCAAGCTCCTCTTAGATGATAAATAAAGGAGTCATTGATGAACGCCCGCGTAACGGCATCCAACAACAACAACAGCCTAGTGTGGTCTCACAAGTGGGGTCTGGGGAGGGTAGGATGTACGCAGCCTTACCCCTACCCTGGAAGGGCACAGAGACTGTTTCCTATAGACCCTCTGCTAAAGAAGGTGAGAGAAGTCCTGGTAGCAAGTAATAGCAAAACAATAATTAGAAAACTAAACCGGAGATAGCAACAGATAGTATGAAAGGGGTACTGATAACAAGTAGCAGCAAGATAACATATTTAGAAAACTAATTCTAAGGCAGCAAACTACGAAATTACCAATGGCAAGTAACAACGAAATGAGACATGCGAATATAGAGAACTAAGGAGAAAAAAGGGTACCGAACTAGTGTTAATACTATCGAGCTAGAGAAGACAAAGGGAGATGCACGACTACCTACTAACCTTCTACCCTAATCTTCAACCTCCACACTATTCTATCTAGAGTCATGTCCTCGGTTAGCTCAAGTAGCGCCATGTCCCGCCCTATCACCTCTCCCCAAGACTTCTTTGGCCTACCTCTACCCCTACTCACACCTCCTAAGGTCAACCTCTCACATCTCCTGACAGGGGCATCTGCGCTTCTCCTCTTAACATGCCCAAACCACCTCAACCTTGCCTCACGCATCTTTTGCCTCCACAGGGGCCACTCCCATCTTGTCTCGAATAACTTCATTCCTAATTCTATCCAACCTAGTATGCCCACACATCCATCTCAATATCCTCATTTCCGCTGCTCTCATCTGCTGGACATGAGAGGTTTTGACTGGCCAACACTCAGCTCCATACAACATAGCCGGTCTAACAACTACCTTGTAGAACTTACCCTTAAGTCTCAACGGCACCTTCTTATCACACAAGACACCGGATGCGAGCCTCCACTTCATCCACCCTGCTTCGATACAGTGTGTGACATCCTCATCTATCTCCCCATCCTTCTAGATTATAGATCCCAAATACTTGAAACTCTCTCTCTTGGAATTGACTTGCGTATCGAGTTTCACATCCCCGTCCGCCTCCTGGATAACACCGCTGAATTTGCACTCCAAGTATTCTGTCTTGGTCCTGCTCAACTTGAATGCAAAAATTCTCTGCAAAGGTCGCTCATTTAATGTTAGTGAATGTCTCTCATTGAATGTTATTCGATGGCAAACCCATGTCCTTCTCCCGTCGACAGCGCTCCCTCTAGTATTTACCCGATATCTATTACATTTATTGTATGGGGTATTAGTTGTTCCCTTACTTGCCCTTTGCCTATCTTCGATTTCACATGTCATGTTACCATTCAACCATCAGTTAAAAATCAATTTTACCCTATACATTAAGGAGCGTGACAGAATAATTGAGATTCTTTTATCGCTGATTAGATGTCTTAGATTCAAGTTTTGATAATTGAGAACCTGTTAATATGAAGCACATCACTCTATTGGTGAGTCTAACGTTGTAAATATGATTCAGGCAAATCAGTAAATTTCGAATATCAAATTACTAAAGAAAGTTGTAAAGATTGTTCCTTGATATACCAACTTTTGCATAAACAGATTTTCAAATTTGAAGCCGAAATATGTCACCGTTATCATTATATTTCTTGCTCGCAAAATGTTCAATCTAGAACAAAGAACTAGAAAACAATTGCAATTATCAACAAATCATAAAATGGGAATGAGGAACAATGGCATTTTCAATGAAAATTTTTTAATCAGGAAGCAACACATTTGTGGGATTACACTCGGTATGTTATTGTTAAGAAACGCTGTTAAAATGTGTATTTTTGACAGTGTAATACATTGATATTTTCATTAATTTGGATGCATTCAAAATTTAAACAGTCTCATGATTTGAATTTCAAAATTTTAAAAATGGAGGGATGTGATATATCGTTTGAGGATATTGATGGTCAAATGCATTTCCAATGCAGCATAATAGATATTCCTATCAAAAAAGACACGGAGAAATGTGAGTGAACAGTCGGAATATATGGCGCTACGAAAAATTCAAAAATCAAAATCAAAATCAAACAACACCTTCTTTTGATTTTTCTTGACACAACCCTCGGTTTGACAAACTACAGAAAGTAGCCAAAATTGGACGCGTTGATTGCGCCGCTGTTATTCGGTTTTTTGGAACTTTCGCTTATTAGCATCAAATCATAAGAATTATCCTCCCGCCTTCTCCTTTCCTATTTTGAATGTTACTAGCGTTAAAACTCGCGCGATGCACGAATAATTTGACAGAATATTAATATTATAAAATTATAAATTAATATATTATATTATTTTAATAGATATTAATTACTATTTTATTATATTTACGATATAATTTGATTTATTTATTTTTTTAGTATTTTTCATTTATGACTATCTGTTTGTTATGATTTTAGTTATATGTATCTGTACGACTTTTCTCATAATAATTATAATTATTTTTATAATTCTTATAATTCTTATATATATATATATATATATATATATATATATATATATATATATATATATATATATATATATATTATCTTATTATTGTTAAATGGGTTTTATATATAATATATCATCTTATGTATAATATCCTAATAGTTTCTTTATATTTTTGTATTTTTCATTATGAAATTATGAGTTTTAGTTATTAACTAAATTTTCCTACATGAGAAATTTAATTAGTATATGTATTTTTACGATATCAATTGATTTATTTATTTTTTTAGTGTTCTTCATTTATGACTATTTGTTTATTATGATTTTAGTATGTGTATATGTATGACTTTTCTCATAATAATTCTAATTATTTTTATAATTCTTATATATCCGTTCCTTAGTTATCTAATTGTATTATCCACTACTTAATATTGTTAAATTGACATATGAATTATTAATAAATTACCAATATATATATATATATATATATATATATATATATATATATATATATATGCACACACTACTACTAATATATTAGGAAGACACTACTCTCCAATTTCAATTGGTATTTTTCTTTTATTGTAAAATAATTTTAAAACTCCAATTTGAATGAGTGGAATATTTTTTTGTATTTTTGCAATTTTTTATTTATAGTTATAAGATATCTATATTTGTTAATTCAAGTAGTGTAACAAATTAATTCAAAATATAAAATTCAAAAAAATAATTAGTTAGAAAAGTAGTTTATTCTGTCTTGATAATGCCATTAAGCTTTTTGTGGTTAAGACACTCTAATGTAGTGTTTTTGCTTCTCCTAATCTATATAGATAGAATATAGATAGATTCATGCGCCAAATATTTGAATGCACGTCACAAATGAGTGAGCGACGGTACATATCTATTCGTGCTTGATATTTGTATGACATTACAATAAACTAAATTATTTAATGTAATGTGAACGTTGTGTGTGAGTAAGTAACGAATTATTTATCCAAAAGATCACTCCTAATGAAGTCTATTTTATCTTTGATTTTTCTAAACCATATATCTCTAAATACGTATAGTTCAAAGGCCAAAGATATTGTTCATTTGTGTGAGGCGTGTCTATCGTGCAAGGCCGGCAACTAAGAAACTTTTCCAAAAGGGGAAAAGCCACCGGACCACCCCACCACTTCCTCAATTTTTTAGCAAAAAAAAATCATAATTTTTTTTCTCATTTGAACAACGAAAGTGACTGGAGAACGAGCAGGGGCGGAGCTAACATGTCTTTAACGGGTTTGGTGAACCCAGAAATTTTGATCCAAATTTTATATTTATATAAAGAAATTCATTAAGAATGTACAAATTAATAATTTAGAATTCAATAATTTAAAAAGATTAGAATGCTGAACTCATGAACTTTAAGTCCAGAATCCGCCTCTAAGAATGAGTCAGAGCGTATGATATACAAGTTGTAAAAAAGTCAAAAGCTGAAGCTACATCACAGTAGCTCCACATGTGAGGCCTCTCTCATAATTTTCATTATTTTGTTTCTTACTATATGTTTGGTTATTATTTTGACTTTGCGCCACGAAAAAAGTCCCGTATCAAAAAAAAATTATTTTTAGGGCTTAAATCCGAGATCTCTTATCAAGGTTTGATGGATTCTATTCATCCCATGATAATTTTTGGTGATTCTTTGTCAATTTTTATTATTTTGATTTTTTTTTTTTTTTTTTTTTTTTTTTTGTTGTTGTTTCTTCTTTAATTTGTTGTCCCGTTTCTTACATCAACTTGATTAGCGATAATACTCTAGTAACATGGAGGTTTTACTAGTTCCCTACGAAGATGGCTCATAGGTCAACTTGTAGGACAACTTTAACTGTTAATATTATGAGTTTGACTCTTCATGATTTTGTTTCTTTCCTTGTTAACTGTATCAGAATAAAATTAACTGTAATTTGATCTTAGTTGGAATCAGCTATATATAAATCATTTTTAACCGTGTCATTTTATTCAATTCCACTTAATTAATATATACTAGATACTCCGTAGTTTATCTTTTAAACCAAATTTTGAGTTTGTAAAACTGAAATTTTTTAAAACCTCGCAAGTGTTTGATCAGAAAAACTCCTGTTACACTTCCTAATAATTGTAAGTGTGTAACAAAAGCAACTAAGCATTAATATCAATTAGTCGTTCGGCATATGAATCATTAGCTTTCATCCCCAGCAAAAACTACATTTATTTTTGGAATATTGTAATTTGTCTTTTTGAAACACCTTGTTGCCCGGCGGAGTTAGGTGGGCGTAAGGAAGTCCAGTCGAACCTCATTCGTTCAAAAATTATAGTGCGTATATAAGGTTAATTTTTTTCCATGCATGTATAATATGTTGAATCTACTTAACTTATTGCGTGTTTACTTTTTAAATTTTTAAATCCCCTTGGTAAAAAAATTTCTTCCGCTACTGCGTGTAGCTATACATATTATCGTATTATAATACCAATTTTCAATGTATATGAAAATGTTACGAAATATACAATCAAGCCATGATATTTTCTCATTTTCTCCTCCTTATATATTGTTACTACATTAAGAAAAGCATTATAAGTATTGCTAGTCAGACGATAGTAAACAACAAGGACCACATTAGACTACCAATTTGTGAGGACAATATCCACGCTCTTTTCTTCTCGTTTTAAATGAGCCTATTCTTGAAATTTCAACGTATTTCAAACTTTTTGTAGTTAACGAAAAATATTTATTAGTATCATAAAAAAATGAGTTTCCGGTTCAATTCTCATTGTCCGTATTCTTCTTTTCTTGGAAAAATTTCACATAAGAACAATTGGACTCCCTACTTTTTAATTTTATAACCTATATTTCAATTTATAACCAATTAGCCCAAAAATAATAGGCTAAGAATCAACATCCAACTCCAATAGGTTCTAAAAATTACTATTTTTATTTTTTTTTTAAAAAGATTGCTCAAGTTTTTACATTAATTTTTGAATCAGTAATTGTGACTCAAATATTAGTTCAACAAACAAAATTCATTTGGTGAAAATTTGATTTTTAACAAGCTTAAATATGTGAGTGTAAATTCTGAATTTGATTTTCTGAGAAATTTGGAGTGGGTGTTATTTAGACTTGTTAGAAATAATATAAGAGGTTGTATATAAAATTTGAAGACATTTAATGGAGATTTGGACTAGTTTTGAACAAGAATTGCAACTGAAAATCGTGGAAGAAGTTTCGTCTACAAATGCTTGTATAAAGGTGTATAAAAATGTATAATAGTGTATAAGATGTGTTTATACACTCATATACACTATTATAAGATTATACATAATTATACAAAAAACTGACTTCGTCTTCTTCCTTGCGTCTTTTCTAAAATTTAACTCAAGTCTTGCTCAAATCTACTCCAAATCACTTCAAATTTAAATTTTGAACTCCTTTTGATATTTTCAATCAATTGGAACAACACTCAATCCAAACAACTAACAAAGTAAAAAAGTTCTATTTCCGAAAGCAAAGCTTTGATGGCCTTCAATGGTGGAATTCTACTCTTCAATTTTTTCACATTGCAACCAGGTGACATAGGGGGAGAAGCAGTAATGGCGGACGGCCCCTTGAAGCATATGTAAAAGATGTGAGAAGAAGAGAGAGAGTGAAAGCAATGGTTGTGAGAACACAGATTTAACTCCATAGCTTTTAGAAGCAATGGTTGTAAGAACACAGATTTTGAATTTGCAAGCTACTGTTTTCAAAATATGTGCAATATGGGCTAGGTCGAATAAAACTTAAAAACATTAACATTTTTTATTATGGTGTGAAGTCATGTGTATTTTCTTGTAATTCTTTCTCTTATCTTTTCTTTTCTTTTTCCTTGTTGCATATAATAAAATTGAAATTCATTTTTTCTAATAGCATATAATTATAATTGCTAGTCAAAAGTCTACCTCAAACTAGCACGATTGGAAACGACAAAGTCGGGCCTGCATGTTACGTCCTTTCTCCGCCTATTAAATGTCAGCCATGTAATATTTGTCATCTTTTCCTTCTTTTTTCTTTGTTAAATTCATTTCACCTATCAAATTTTGCAAAATGCTTTTAAATTTTGTAACTTTATTAAACTACTTGTATTTGGCAATAATCCTATACTCAAACACTTTATGAAAATTGCTTGTTCACGTCGCAACCTTTTTACCATCAATTACATTGAATTACTTTAACAATTTGCAAAATCGAACGAAATTCAGTTTATAGAAATTATTCCAAATTACTATCCTTCAAGACCAAGATAAAATTTTTGATCAACGTAATCAGTTTAACTTTTTTTTTTTAGCAATAAATTTTAACTCACATAGTAAAATTAACCACATTTATTTTTATTTTAGAAATTAATTCTGAAAAAATATTTAAAACTACAAATGAATGATTGCATTAGTCAGAGCATATGTATTGGGCTAAAACATCTCAAAGATACTCTTAACATGGTAAAGATATTATCCACTTTGGGCCAAGCCCGCACGATTTTCGTAAAAAATAGAGTGGGGTAGCCACTATTTAAGGTGGTATTTATTTTTTATCCAGCAATTTCAATGTTGAGCAAAAATAATCACTACTCTATTAAAATTAATATAAAAAAATATTTTTTTTTCTTTCTTCCATTTCTTTTCTTCCCAAACCCTCGCTTCTCTCTCGATTTATCAAAACAACCCAGAGAGAACAAATAGGAGATCTGCTCAACACCTTCTCCACTAAACCTTCACAATCCATCAGTGATAGTCTTCTTGGAGATATTGGCACTCCAAGATACTTCACAAATATCTTCAATGCATTTCTTCTCCGTGTTTGCACAGTACACATTTGACTTATCATTGTTCGTTATCAGATCGGATGACGTAGAGAATTATACCAATAGAGAAACTTATATCATTGTAATTTGGAGGTAGGAATGGCAAGCGGTGCGGGTTCTGTCTTAACCCGCAAAATTTCAACTCGCCCTGCCCCGCAAGGCATTTGCACCCGTGTTCACCCGCCCCATACCTACACCCGCATCCACCCGCCCCGCTTAATTTTTTCTTTTTTTAATTAAATTTTATTAGCTTTTGGACCAAGTTTCTTCACCAAGAATACGATTGACACAAAGTAACATCTGATAATAGGTGAATTTGACTATAATCACGCACCGAATAACCACCTTCTTGTGAACTTTAATGTGGAAAAATGACAACAAAATGCTCTTATTGGTACTTTTCATGATTTGCAGGTGATATAGGTGTAAGGAAGGCTAAGGAGCAGTTTGGAGTCAACTATTGATGAAAAAAAAGGCTAATTGTTGCATTTCCCAAGTGACCCATTCAAAACAGGCCAAATTGCCCGGGTACAGGGTCCACCGCGGTTCCACCGCGACCGCGGTAAAACCGCGGTGGAAGGTAGTCTCTGAATAATTGAAGATCCGCGAGGGTATTTTACCGCGGTTCTACCGCGATCGCGGTAGAACCGCGGTGGACACAGAAACTTCGGGGACCAAAGTGTAAAACACGGGATTTTTAGACCTAAACCCTATTTTAAACACTAGACTTCGCCCAAGAGAGGCATGTATTGATTTTTTAGGTTTCTTAGCAAGGAGAACAATTGTGAGAAAGTACTCTAAATATCTTTCTTCTTTTCTTTTGATTTTATGATGAATTCAAGTTTAGTTTATTCTCCCATAACTATGAGTAGCTAAATTTCTTGTCTAAGGTTTTGATGGAATCTATTGGGTGATGAACTTCTTGTTTATGTGAATACAAATTGCTAGTTTAATCTTTATTTGTTCAACTTCGTGTTCGTTGTAGTTAATTGACAGGATCCTCAATTAGCTGTGCCTATTTAGTGTGCATAACTTGGAAAAGAGTGCATATTTAGGGTTTTGTTGAACAACACCACTCCTAGATTATTAGAGGAATCTATAATTGCGGGTTTAAAGGCGGGATTAGGAATAACGAAGCCTTGGGTGCAATCTAAAGTGAATTGTGCTAAATAAAGCAAGCTAGTGTATCTCGGGAGAGTGCAATAGTAGATTACTGTGATTACTCGGGAGAGATTTGCGGTAAGATTAGTGTTCATGATTGATAGAGGTGTGTGGGTAAATTTGTATGAGCATAAACAGAAGGGATTCCATCAATAGGGGAAATCATTGCCTTAGCTTTTTTCTCATAATTGTTTACAACCCTTTTTATTAGTTATAGCATTGTAGTTACTTGAAAGTTAGTTAGTAAAGAACACTCAATTGAGAATTTAAATATTTGGGAAGCTGATTCTGAAGACTTGGTGGGTCTGAAGGTTGCAACTGATAGGTTAACTCTCTGTGGGATATCGACTCCGGACTTGTAAACCGGATTATATTTGCAGCGACAGCATTGTCCTTTTTATAAGGCATAGTTGGGCGTGATCAGCTAGGATTTCTTGTTTTTTTTTCTTTTTAAAGAATCTCTATGTTAGGATTAGTTTTTACTTAGTTAAAAAGGAGAATGTTGAATAGACTGAGATTGTAGGCCAATTGTCAAGATTTTTGGTATAGTGTTTTGCAACAATGTTATAATGTTAGTACTGTATGTCAATATCTACTCAAGATTCCCTCTGATACCTTGAAGCATTAGTATTGTGGGTACTTACTTTTTTGGGCTTATGAGTTGGATGATCTTTCTTGTTATACACAGTTTGATTTCTGGCATATGCATAATAAAGTGATCCACTTGTATAATTTTGTCAACATTCTTTTTCTGTTTGCTTTTACTAAAAATTATAATTTTCTTTTATTTAATTGAAACATGTATCCTGGAAAACTGTAATAAAATTTTATGCATATGTAGTTGCAGGGATTATGTGTTGGCTTTGACATTTTGGATCTTTAACAGCAGCCTCCACTAGTTTGATATGTGTAGTAGATGTACGTAACAAGTTCTCTTTTGTCTGGTGAACTAAGTCTAGTATCTAAGTGGAGAAGGGTAGATGAATGGGCTCATTATCATGAGTTTCAAAGTTGGTAACAACGGATCTTGGTTCTTCCCAAAAGGATCTTTAGTAGTGATATTAAAAAAACTACTCATAGATTGCCAATGTGGCTGTAGCTACATGAATTCAATTTGGGAAGTTTACTGCCTGTTGTTGTTCTGATGTCGAAGTATCTGCTTATCGAACTTCCTACATTTCCTATGCTAGTTGTAATTCACTTGTTGTAGACTGTTGGATGAGAAGGGGAGAAGAAGGAAATGGCATAGAATTTAGTTTTTTCAAGATGCCCTTCTCTAAAACCAGTTATTTCTGCACTTTCCAGGCTCACTGCTTTGACTTCCAGCAGTTTACGTCTATAGGTGCATACAAGAAAACACTATAGTATTTTCTTTTTCTGTTGTTTTTTGCATACTTTAGCCGAAGGTCTATCGGAAACAGCCTCTCTTCCCCCGGGTAGGGGTAAGGTCTGTGCACGCACTACCCTCCCCAGACCCCACTTGTGTGAATTCACTGAGTTGTTGTTATTGTTGTTGTTTGTATAGTGCAACTTGTGTCTGATGACGTAATTTGATAGTCAACCTGTTAGTGAGAAGTTTACAAGGATTTCAAAGCATAAGATGTGTCTTGTGATGCCAATCGTTGTGGAAGCAAATAGAAAAGGACACATCCTTTTTCTTCCCCAAATTAGGCTTTCACTTCAACTGTATTGACATGACTGATTCTGTGCTATCATTCTATGCATCTTCTTTGTTAGCCTCAAATAGAGGTATAATGTGGGAGAATATCAATCTTGTCTTTTATAAGGTCAGCTGTTGGACGATGTGGGTAACACTTTGTATGACTTAACTGCCCCTCAAAACTTAGCAAAAGTTCACATTCTCATTCGTATTTCCAGGGTTTTTAGTGTTCACTGTTTTCATGGAATTCATAATTTTTTATTTGTATATACTGAATGGCGATGTGGTATATTTGTAGGAGGAAATACGGATGTCCTTACCAAAATATCAGATACATGATACTACTAGCCAGGCAAGTATCATTACCTAGAATTGGTATTCTTTCATCTAGATTGCACATCTATTTAGAGGTGTAACATTCTATTTTCAGATTCAGTACTTCTTTTTCATCAAAAAGAAAGTATGAACGCAAGCGATTTACTTGCTGGATTAGAGCTTCTTTCTTCCGTTTTGAATGATGAAGTATGAATTGTTGTTTTCTTTAAAAGATGAAGAAATCTTTGGGGTTGTGAAGTACCTGTTGTAAGACATTTGAGGCCTTGATTATTGTAGGAGAGAATCCATATTTTTCCCAATTAAACCTTTCAGGTATCTTTCGTGTGAGGACGTTTTTGGGGTCAAGTTCGTAGTGAGACATTGAGGTGCAATCTCATTAGATATTCTTAATATGTTTAACCTATTCAACTTTTGAAGCACCAGAAGACAAAGTGAAGTCATTTTTGGTTCACTTAAATGATGAATATTTCGAGAAAATGGTTTGTCCATATCTATTTGCTAACTAGTCCATCCATTTTCTAACCTGATTTTTAACTACACATGAGGTACTATTTCTGATATGTCGAAAAATTGTTTGTCACTACCTCGTGTTCCTTTCTTGAGTTTCATCAGACCTAGCAGCATTGAATGCTTTTGTTCTTTGGTCTATCCTTACAGGTTCTCCTACAGGATTTTCCTTTTCAAGCTGTTTCTTTTTTTGTCCTTTTTGCTCTCCAACTCAGTGGGACTGCTATGCCCCGTTCCTTCAAACTGCTATTATTTCCTCTCTCAGTACTGTAATATCTCATTGTCTTCATTTTTTCCTCTAGTTATGCATTGTCTTCACTTTTTTCCATGTCTAATTTTATAGATGTTGTTCAGGATTCGAATTAGATAGCTTAGCCTTACATCACTTATTGCCTGATATAGGTTGGAGACTATTCTACACAAATTAGTGGTTTCAAGACCGCAAGGCCCGAGAAAGAGCAGGATCGATTACTCCTACTCTTGGCTCACCTATCCCCGTGCTTTCTAAGTTTTGATGCTTCTGTTGAGGTAAAAATAACCCTCCTTAATCCATTTCTTTTGACGGTTTTACTTTGACCTTTTGTTGCTTTGTTATCCATAAGAGTAATCCTTTAGAGTAGTTGATAATGCTGGTTCTGGTAAAAAGTTCATCTTTTTGTTGTTAATGTGGATTTAGTAGAGAACCTGTATTGAGTATTTTAGTTTACCGCTTACAGTACTCTGCAAGAATGCAACAAACTTCTTAGAGGCAATGTGTCATGTGATCCGCTATGTTCAATCTTTCTGCTTTTGTTTCTTGACTAAGTGATCTGATGAACTAAATGATTTTAATGAGTGCACAGCAGTGGCGGATGGAGAGTATAATCAGTGGGTTCAACCGAATCCAGTACTGGAAAATCACTAATGTTTAAAAATTTATAAAAGTTTGAAGCCGTAAATTCAAATGTGTAATGTGTTCAATGGTAATAACCTAAAGGTTTTGAACCCATAAATTTATATTCCACGGGAGGTATTTTGAAGAGTCGTCATGGTCAGCAGTTGCTAATGCCAGAGCCAGCCATTGTCTCGTTTGGTTGTTTTGTTTGTTGATTTCCTTATCTTTTATCTTTTACTTCTAGCAAAAAAGAAGCCTTCACATAAAGCGGTTGAATTATGGATGCAATTATATTATAGAGCTGGAGAAAATCGTGCATGTTGTAGCATCTCATGTTCAATTCTCTTACTTCCTAATTTTTGAGTTAGTAAAGAGATAGGAATCATTCTAATTTCAGTATGACAGCGTGAAGCTTCGTTGTTAAGATAGAAACAACTTCCAAATTTCTCTCCGTTAAGGACCCGACGAGCTATCAATGTATTGAATTTGTGCATTCTTCAGGTTTGGAGGCAAACTTATTTGGGGGAAATATTTTCATTTCTTCAGTTTCAAATGCATACATGTATAAGAGCTATGGGCTTCTCGAGATCCTAATTCCATCAAGTATGGAGTTTTCAGTCAAATTTTACATACTGGAAAGACAAGGTATCCATTACTCAGCAATTCATGTTGTGTGATTTAACGCACCATTTTATGTTGGGTAATTTGAATATACTGCACTTTAGATAAGAGCTCTTTTGTTGATATGTTTCTTGATATCACAATTGACTTTTTAGCTATGTAGCAACGCGCAATGGGCTTTAAATGTTTGACTAATTGGTGCTATGATAACAACAACAACAACAACAACCCAGTGAAATCCCACAAGTGGGGTCTGGGGACCCAGATCTTACCCCTACCCCAAGGGGGTAGAGAGGCGGTTTCCGCAAAACCTTCGGCTCAACAAAACGAAAAGAGACAAATACATCAGTACCATCAACTGAAACCATAGAAATAATAACATCGATATAAGAACCAGAAAATAGATAAAAAGCAATAACAATAACAAATAAATAAGGCCCGATACTATGGAAATAATTGGTGCTATGATGTTTCCTTTTTTATCAGCATTGGTGGAATCTTAGTAAATTGGTATTTTAAGATGAATTCTCACACATCTCTTTTTCTTGGGAATTCGCATTTCTTGTCTATAAGCGGGAACGGTGTTTCCTAGTATCCAGTATTTGCAGGTTAAGTTTTAATTTCTGTATTTGTAGTCCAGATAAAAATGATTGTATCAGTGTTACACGTAGTACAGATATGGTTCGTCAAGCAATCTTCTTTGCCTTCCATGAACTCATAAATTTGTTATGTAGAAAAATTGCAGGGCTAAGGTTCTCTTCCCTGAATTTTCGCTGATGGTTTTACCTTGTATATATATTAAAAAGATCCACTAAATTGTATACACCTAGTTACTAACACCTTATATCGCAATACTAGAATTTAGAACCCATAAAGTTCGAATCATGGCTTCACCCCTCTTTGATTGTTTAGGGCCTTCAATAAGCATCAATCATTTCCATGTAATGCATTTTGTCAGTCCAATGGAAAGGGACAACATCTCTTGTTGGAGATGTCTGAAAGATACGGTTTCACTGAGAAGCATTATTTTGCAACTTATGTCGATGTATTGAATTCGTGCTTTCTTCAGGCTTGGAGGCAAACTTATTTTTGGGAAATTTTTTTCACTTCTTCAGCTTCAAATGCATAACATGTAAAAGAGCTTTCGATTTCTCAAGATCCTAATTCCATCAAGTATGGAGTTTTTCAGTCAATTTATACATACCGGAAAGACAAGGTATCCATATCTCAGCAATTCATGTTGTGTGATTTAACGCACCATTTTATGTTGGGTAATTTGAATATACTGGACATGCACGATTAAAGCTCTTTTATTGATATGTTTCTTGACATCACAATGATTGTTTAGTTATGTACCAACACGCAATGGGCTTCAAATGCTTGACTAATTGGTGCTGTGATGTTTCCTTTTTTATCAGCATCAACGCCGGCGTTAAAATGGCATGGCGTAGCCATTTTTACGGTTGGCTATCCAAAAATAGCCACCATCGCTAATGTTATCTATTTCTAGCCATTTTAACTTAAAATATATTAGTAAATGACATAATTGCCCTTTAACTTTTTAACATCCTGTTTAGTTACTTTTCATATTTTATCGCCCTTCTCTTTCTTTTTACAGCAGTGTACGAATTTCGTTTTCGTGAGAGCACTTTTCTTCGAATCTTGTCTGGGTTAGGTCCAATTTTCTTCAAAATTATCTGGGTGAGTGTTGTTTTTACAATACTGTGTTTGAATTTTCGTTGTTATTGTTGTTTCGTTAGGTTTAAGTTTGATTTCCGTACTGTTAGCGTTTAAATATTTGTGGTATTTTAACATTTACGATTTTTTCTCTGTTCATTAGTTCGTCTTATTTCTGATAATTTTGTCACTCTGTTATTAGTTTTATGTTGTAATGTTGTAATCGTTGTGTAATTTGTTTTGATAAGTTGTTTAAATAGTTTTCTAGTCTCTGTATATTACGGTTAATTTTCAAGTATTTTTTTGCTTCAACTGCATTATAGATTTTTCCAGTTCTTGTTAAAACTTGAAATCCACAACAATGTGCTGGACTTCATATTTAAATTTGCTATAGTATATTATACGGGAAATCTGTCTTTTGAAGGCTTGTTTCCCAGTATTTCATACTGTGTGATTTTTGATTATGTTTTTTGTTTATCGAGTTTAGTAATAAATTTTGTCTAGTATATTATACTGGAAGTTTGTCCTGTGAATGTTTGTCTCCAGTATGTTATACTGGGTGATTATTATAACATAGTTGAGTTTTGTTTGATTCCAGTATATTTTATGGGAAGTCTGCTGTGTGTAAGCTTGTTGTCCAGTATGTTATACTGGATGAGTTTTGTTTAGACTAGAATTTTGTTTTATTTGTCATTAATTTTTTTGAATGATTATTTGTCATTTTCTTTTTTAATATGCTCTTTGATCCAGTATGTAATACTTGAGTTTTATTTGATTTCGGTATTTTTTATGGGAAGTCTGGCGTCTGTAAGCTTGTTGTCCAGTATGTTATGCTGGATGAGTTCTGTTTAGACTAGAATTTTGTTTTATTTGTCATTACTTTTTTTGAATGATTATTTGTCTTTTTTTTTTATTATGCTCTTTGATCCAGTATATAATACTTGAGTTTTGTTTGATTTCAGTATCTTTTAAGGGAAGTCTGCCATATTTAAGCTTGTTGTCCAGTATGTTATTAGGGTTAATTTTTCAAGTACTTTTTTCTTTCAATTGCATTATAGATTTCTCCAGTTCTTGTTAAAACTTGAAATCCAGAACAATGTGCTGGACTTCATATTTAAATTTGATGTAGTATATTATACGGGAAATCTGTCTTCTGAAGGCTTGTTTCCTAGTTTTTTATACTGTGTGGTTTTTGATTATGTTTTTTGTTTATCGAGTTTAGTGATAAATTTTGTCCAGTATATTATACTGGAAGTCTGTCCTGTGAATGTTTGTCTTCCAGTATGTTATAATGGATGATTATTATAATATAGTTGAGTTTTGTTTGATTCCAATATATTTTACGGGAAGTCTGCTGTGTGTAAGTTTGCTGTCCAGTATGTTATACTGCATGAGTTCTGTTTAGACTATAATTTTGTTTTATTTGTTATTAATTTTTTTGAATGATTATTTGTATTTTTCTTTTTTAGTATGCTCTTTGATTATGTTTCTTCTTTATACCCCAGTATTTGTTTCTGGAATTTCATTCCTTCTAATTAATTTGATCCAAGATATTATACTGGAAGACTGCCATCTGTAGGCTTTGTTGTCCAGTTCATTATACTGGATGAGTTCTGTTTATACTTTGTTTCTGTTATATATAATGGATTCTGATTGTGTTTACTAATCTAATTTGTAATATACTTGTTTTCATGATTTTATAGAAATGGAATCCTCAAGTAGTATATTGAAGGTACGTATTTCTGAAATGTTGAAGTTTTTATCTTAAAATTATATGAAATGTTGCTTATATGTGTTGTATTTTGAATTTAGGAGGGAGATACATTTTATGAATTTAACCAGTGGTTTCCTGCTGATTGTTATTGGAGAGGCAATCGAAATTTTAAGCAAACTATTTCGTCCTTTTTGTCCGGAACTCAAATGGATGTGTTAAAGAACAGTGTATTTGGGAAGTTTTTAGAGTTGAATGAAGTGAGTCACTCTGGGAAGTTGACTCATTGTATGTTGCTGTCTCAAGTTTTTTACAAGGATAAAAGCAAAATGGTTTTTAAAGTTTTTGGGAACGATGTAGCATTTATAGAAGATGATTTCCATACTATTACCGTGCTTAAGATTGAGGCATCCGATTATAGTTTCGTTGATGCTAGAGAGAACCATTTGAAATAACGGTATTTCTCTGATGTAAAAAAGGGTGTGAAGGTAGATACTTTGTATAAATTTATGCAAAAGCGTTCTCGACTCCGTGCTGGTGCAGCAGATGAGGTCTGCGATGAAGATGCAGTAAAGCTTGCTCAGATTTATCTATTAGAAGCCGTTCTTTTGGGTAAAGATTATAGTAGAAATATAAGTGATCGTTCTATGAAAATCATAAATGACGAAGAACTTTGTGCTTCTTTTCCATGGGGCATTTTCTGTTTTGATGAGCTTATTGATAATTTGTCTCATCTTCTAACAACTGAGTCAGTGAAAAAGAAACCAATTGGTAGGATAGCATCTTATACGACGCTTGGATTCCCATTTTTGTTTAATGTATGGATAATGGAAGTGTTTAATTGTTTCCGTCAATTTTCAAAATATGAGGATCGGGGACCAATTAGGATGTTGTCTTACTCAAACATTAGATGTCCAAAATATGACACACTTTACAATGATTTCTTTACTAAAGCAAGTGTAAGTTAATAGTATGTGACTGTTTATCATATATCTGTGCTCATATATTTTGTTTTAATCTAATTATTTATCTTTTTGTTTATTTAATAGAACTTTAAGGTTTTCATGGTGAATCCATCATATCTTCTCCAACATTTATCAAAAGTTAATGTTAGCGACATTGTGAATGTAAGTTGTTGTTTCTCTGATTTTAATTAGTCTTGCTTTTCATTAATTTCTACTATCGTATACTAGATTTTTGTTCTAATAACTTGCGTTTCAAATTTTGTTTGCTGTATATTATTCTGGAAGTCTGTTCTCAGAAGCATTATTTTCCAGTTTTTTCTACTGGAAGTGGAATATACTTACTCTGTGTGATTTACTAGATTAGTATAATATTTATACTGGATGATTATGACACTCAATCATTTTAATATACTTTATGAGTTTAATATATTATTCTGGGAGTCTGTTCTCAGAAGCTTTATTTTCCAGTTTTTTCTACTGGAAGTGGAATATACTCGATTAGTATAATTTACTAGATCAGAATAATATTTATACTGGATGATTATAACACTCAATCATTTTAATATACTTTATGAGTTTAATATATTCATACAGTATACTCCAATAGTATAATATATTGGATACCCCTTATATACTCTATCAGTATATGATATTGGATAAGTATAATATATTTCATTTCACTGTGTTTTTCAGTTCTAATAATTTACCATACAAAATTATATGCTAACCTTTTTGAATTGTGTTTACACTCGATAAGAATGTTTCTGTGTTATGATGCTGAAATTCTTAACATTTTTCTTTTCTTTTCAGAGGGTATCTGCCAAACTTGAAGACATTATACGTGCAGATCAGGTTAATTTTAAGAGAAAGATGAAGAAAAATATTAAAGCTAGTCGAAAAAAGATGAAGACACATGTTAATAAGTCTGTTAAGGTAATTAACTAGTTTGGTACTTTATTTTAGTGTTGATTTTGTTGGTACAATAATATATTGTATGTTATTAGTAACGACCCGGCCGGTCGTTTCATGAGTTACCGCTTCATTTTCCCCATTTCTGCTTCTTTATGTCTTGTTCAGCTGTATTATGTGGTACCAGGTTGGTTGGTTCGGGTTCGGAATGGTTTGGTAGAGTAATGAGACACTTGGTCTCTTAAGTTGGCCTTTTAGTTGGAAAAGTCAATCGGAAGTTGACTTGTGAGCAAACGATCTCGGAATTCGGGTATATGATGCGGATAGCTTCGGGAGGTGATTTGGAACTTAGTAGCGTGATCGGAATGTGTTTTGGAGGTCCGGGGGTAGATTAGGCTTGAATTGGCGAAATTGGAATATTGGCATTTTTCCGGTTGGTAGCGGAGATTTTGATATAGTGGTCGGAATGGAATTCCGGAAATTGGAGTAAGTCCGTTGTGTCATTTGGGACGTGTGTGCAAAATTTCAGGTCATTCGGACGAGGTTTGATAGACATTTTGATCAAAAGCGGAATTCGAAAGTTTTTGGAATCCTTAGGCTTGAATCCGAGGGTATTTGATGATTCGATGTTGTTTTGGGTGTTTCGAAGATTGGTATAAGTTTGATAGTGGTATGTGACTTTCTAGTACCTTTGGTTGAGGTCCCGGGGGCGTCGGGGTGATTTTGGATGGTTGACGGGAAGTTGAGAGTTATAATTGTACAGCTGAAGCTGCTAATTTTGCTGTCATAACCGCACCTGCGTATTGGGGACCGTAGGTGCGGGATCGCAGAAGCGGAAGAGAAGCCGCAGATGCGGCCATGGGCAAGGATGGTCAGAAGGTGCAGGTGCAGAAGGCTCAGCGCACCTACGAGACCGCAGGTGCGGAAGTGGATGCGCAGGTGCGGTTTTGAGGGACTTAAGTGGAAACCGCAGAAGCGGTACCGCAGGTACATAAATGGGACCGTAGGTGCGAAAACCCTGGGTCAGAAAGTATATAAGTCCTCCTTCGCGAATTTTTGGTTATTCCACCATTTTCACATATGGGTTTGAGCTTGGGAGAGCAAATTGAAGAGGGAATTCAAGAGAATTTTGTGGAGGTAAGGTTTTTGGACCCTAAACTTGTTTCTATGATGGTTTTTAATTGTTTAAGCTTGAAATTTGTGGTAATTAGTGGTTAAAATTGGGGGTTTAGGGCTTGGAAATTGGAGACCTAAATTTAGGGATTTGAGGGGTCATTTGTGGTCGGATTTTGGTATTCTTGGTATGTATGGACTCGTGGGAGAATAAGGGTTCTATTGACGTGATTTTTATCGGATTCTGAGACGTGGGCCCGGGGGTCGGGTTTGGTCAATTTCAGGTTTCTTGATGTAATTTGATTATTTTCGCATGGGCTTCGTTCCCGTAGCATATTCTAATGTTATGATTCTGATTTTGGATAGATCCGGCGCGAGTTGAGGCTGAGTCGAGAGGTAAAGGCATCGCGGAGTAGTATTTCATCCGGTTTGAGGTAAGTTACCATTGTAAATCTAGACCTAAGGGTATGAAACCCTGATATTTCGTATTGTTTTGATAAATGAGGTGCCGCACATGCTAAGTGACGAGCGTGTGGGCGTGCACCGGTAGAGATTATGACTTGGTCCGTCCGGTAGCGGCTATTAAGCCGCGTATTTGATTGAAATTCTTATGATATCCCGTATTTTAGAGATTTATCCTATGTTTTGCGCTGTACGCCGTGTTTGGGGCCTTGTGCCGACCTGTTTAGACCCTTCCGGGTATTTTTGCTACTTTTCTCACCCTATTTGATATGAAAGCATATCCTCAGTCATGTTTTATCTGTTTATTGTTTAAAACCGGTTTCATTACTATACTTCTTAATATATGAAAACTATTTGGGCTGAGTTCCCTGATTTTCACCAATATGCCCGAGAGGCCGTGAGGTTAATGACCGAGAGATGTTGAGGACCTAATGGTGAGGATCGGGCTGCGCGCCACAGCGATATGACGCTTGGGCTGTAGGAGCCCCTCCAAAGTCTGTACACCCCCAGTGAGCGTAGTCGACTATAAACTATGGATCGGGCTGCACGCCGCAGCGATATGGTTTGGATCGGGCTGCGCGCCACAGCAATATGACGCTTGGGCTGTAGGAGCCCCTCCGAAGTCTGTACACCCCCAGTGAGCGTAGTCGACTATAAACTATGGATCGGGCTGCACGCCGCAGCGGTTATTGCTATTATTATTATTATTATTATTATTATTATTATTATTATTATTATTATTATTATGAGATATCTATTGAGCCGGAGTGCTAAGTGTGAGTACTAATTGACGAGAGCTGAGTCACGAGTGACTGAGAGGCTTGCCCGAGGGGCTATACTTATGAGTGATACCTTGCCCGAGGGGCTTGTTTATGACATTATGCTGCTTTCACTCTACTTTTATTCTGAACCTCTGTTGAAAAATGTTGAATAAATGTCTTAACAGGATTTTAATGGAAACTGGAGTTTTACGAGATAACTGGCTATTGAACTGCGGATTTTGACTTGATATTTATGTTGAGATTTCTTATATGATTTTAACAGCTTGTCACTGCACTTAGACTCTATTTATGTTAGTTACTTACTGAGTTGGCGTACTCACGTCACTCCCTGCACCTTGTGTGCAGATCCAGGTGCCCGAGCATCAGAGTGAGAGCTTCCAGCCCTCTCAGAGTCATATCCGGAGATTGCAATGTAGCTGCACGACGTTCGCAGTCCTGCCTTTCTCCTTCCTATCTTAGCATTTTGTTATTTCAGACTATTTTGTATTATTCTGACAGTGTTTTAGTTGTACTTAGAGGCTCATGACTAGTGACACCGGATTCGGGTTGGTGTTGGTATATTTGGTTTTGGTTTTCTGCATATTTCTATTAGTTTATATATTTCTTATGAAGAATTTGAGACTGTGATAGGCGCCATCACGACCGGGGGTATTTGGGGTCATGACAAGTTGATATCAGAGCCTAGGTTACATAGGTCTCACGGATCATGAGCCGGTTTAGAGTCTCGCGGATCGGTACGGAGACGTCTGTACTTATTCTCGGGAGGTTGTGGAACCTTTAGGAAGACTTCACATTCTTGAAATTCCTGTCGTGCGAATCTATTAATTCTAGTGCTAAACTTATGTTATTCTATTCTCTTACAGTTGGTGAGGACACGTGCTACCAGTCAGGACGGACAGCCACCAGTTGGGGCCACTAGAGGCCAAGGACGCGGTCAGAGCCGTGGTAGGGGCAGGGGTGTAGCCCGTACAGCAAAGGGGACAGCACCTGCATATCCACCAGTCGCCCCAATTCATGATCAGATTCCAGTGGGGGATGCTCCAGTGGGACCAGCTCAGGCACCCGCTGTGCTTATTGTCATTCCGGGTCTTCAGGAGACCTTGGCTCAGATCTTGACCGTATGCACTAGTCTTTCTCAGGCGGTCACAGTTTCTACTACCGCAGCCACTTCTCAGGCCGGTGGAGGCACTCAGACTCCCGCCGCCCGCACACCCGAGCAAGTTGTTCAGGGATTGCAGAAACCGGAGGCACATCCAGCCCAGCTGGTTGCACCCGCTCAGGGTTTTGTAGTACCAATTATGCCTGAGGACGAGCAACGTCAATTGGAGAGGTTTGGTAGACTTCAGCCTCCGACTTTCAGTGGTATAGAGGGCGAGGTTGCCTAGGGCTTCTTGGACAAGTGTTAGAGGATTCTTCGCACCGCGGGTATTTTGGAGACCAGCAGGGTAACATTTACTACTTTTCAGTTCTCTAGAGCTTCCTTTACTTGGTAGGAGGCATATAAGAGGCGTAGGCCTGTTGATGCAGCGCCCCTTACCTGGCAGCAGTTCTCCGTTCTCTTTTTGGAGAAGTGTGTGCCATAGTCTCGCAGAGAGGAGCTGCGCAGGCAGTTCAAGCAATTGCATTAGGGAGAGATGACTGTGACGTAGTATGAGATGAGATTTTCAGAGTTAGCTCGTCATGCTGTTTGGTTGTTCCTACGGACAGAGAGAGGATCAGGAGGTTCGTGGATGGCCTCACATATCAGCTTCGGATTCTCATGACCAAAGAGAGGATGTCCGGTGCTACCTTTAAGCAAGTTGTTGATATTGCTCGAGAGATTGAGTCAGTTCGTCGCAAGGAGAGAGATCAGAGGGAGGCCAAGAGGCCTCGAGGATCTGGTAATTTTGGTGGAGCTCCTTTGAGGGTTCAGTTTAAGCACGACAGAGGCCGTCCATTCAGGCATGCTCAGTCAGCTCGTCCAGTTCATCGTGGGGCATCTTGGAGCCATGGTTCTCACGGTTCTCATCAGGGCCATTCATCACTCAGTTCCCTACCAGCCCAGAGTTCGTCTCGTGCTCTATCGGTCCAGGGTTCTTCCATGCCAGGTCCTTCTACTGGTCATTCTGGTGCCAAGGGTTCCCTTCAATCCCCGTTCCCCGCACTAGGGAGTTGTTACGAGTGTGGAGAGTTTGGACATATGAGGAGGCAGTGTCCTTGTTTTCTCGAGGGTCCGTCTCAGCAGAGGAGTCAGCCCTCGACTTCAGCTCCAGTTACTTCACCACTCGCTCAGTCAGCCAGGGGTGGGGGTCAGTCAGCCAGGGGTCGCCCTAGAGGGGGAGGTCGATCAGGTGGTGGTCAGGCCCATTTCTATGCACTCCCAGCTAGACCAGATGCTATTGCTTCAGATGTTGTGATTACAGGTATTGTCTCAGTCTGCAACAGAGATGCCTCTGTACTATTTGATCCTGGTTCCACTTTTTCATATGTGTCATCACGGTTTGCTCGTTATTTGGATACGCCCCATGAGTCTCTTGCTTCATCTGTTCGTGTATCTACTCCGGTCGGCGATACTATCATTATAGACCATGTATACCGGTCGTGTATGGTGACTATTAGGGGTCTGGAGACCTGAGTGGACCTTCTGTTACTTTGTATGGTGGATTTCAATATGATTTTGGGCATGTATTGGTTATCCTCGTGTCGTGGTATATTGGACTGTCATGCTAAGACAGTGACGTTGGCTATGCCGGGTGTGCCATAGATTGAGTGACGAGGTTCGACTGATTTTGTCCCCAGTAGGGTGATTTCATTTCTGAAGGCCCAGCGGATGGTTGGGAAAGGTTTTCTTTCATACTTAGCTTTTGTGAGGGTTGTCAATGCAGAGACTCCCAGTATTGATTCTGTCCCGGTAGTGAGGGATTTTCCCGATGTGTTTCCTGCAGACCTGCCGGGCATGCTACCAGATAGGGATATTGATTTCGATATTGATCTGGTGCCGGAAACTCAACCCATTTCTATTCCTCCATATCGTATGGCACCAATGGAGTTGAAGGAGCTGAAGGAGCAGCTTCAGGAACTCCTTGATAAGGGGTTCATTCGGCCTAATGTGTCGCTTGGGGTGCGCCTGTTCTATTTGTGAAGAAAAAGGATGGCACGATGAGGATGTGCATTGATTACAGGTAGTTGAACAAGGTTACAATTAAGAACAAGTATTCCCTGCCTCGCATTGATGATTTATTCGACCAGCTTCAGGGAGCGAGGGTATTCTTCACGATTGATCTCCGTTCAGGGTATCACCAGTTGAAGATCAGGGACTCGGATATTCTTAAGACAACTTTCAGGACCCAATATGGTCACTATGAGTTCCTTTTATGTCTTTTTGGCTGACCAATGCCCCAGCAGCGTTCATGCATTTGATGAACAGCGTGTTCCGGCCGTATCTTGATTCGTTTGTCATAGTTTTCATTGATGATATTCTGGTGTACTCGCGTAGTCAGGAAGAGCACGCAGAGCATTTGAGAGTTGTGTTGCAGAGATTGAGGGAGGAGAAGCTTTATGCAAAGTTCTCCAAGTGTGAGTTTTGGCTCAGTTCAGTGGCATTCTTAGGGCACGTGGTGTCCAGTGAGGGTATTCAGGTTGATCCAAAGAAGATAGAGGCGGTTCAGAGTTGGCCTAGACCGTCCTCTGCCATAGAGATTCGTAGCTTCCTTAGTTTGGCGGGATATTACCGTTGGTTCGTTTGGGGATTTTAATCTATTGCATAACCCTTGACCAAATTGACTCAAAAGGGTGCTTTATTCAGTTGGTCGGATGAGTGTGAGGCGACCTTTCAGAACCTCAAGACTGCCTTGACCACATCTCCAGTATTAGCTTTGCCATCAGCTTCAGGTTCATACACAGTGTATTGTGATGCTTCGAGGGTTGGTATTGGGTGTGTGTTGATGCAGAAGGGTAGAGTGATTGCTTATGCTTCTCGTCAGTTGAAGCCCCATGAGAAAAACTACCCCGTTCATGATCTAGAGTTGGCTGCCATTGTTCACGCGTTGAAGATTTGGAGGCATTATCTGTATTGTGTGTCTTGTGAGGTGTTTACGGATCATCGTAACCTCTAGTATTTGTTCAAGCAGAAGGATCTCAATTTGAGGCAGCGGAGATGGTTGGAGCTGCTAAAGGATTATGATATTACTATCTTGTACCATCCGGGGAAGGTCAATGTAGTGGACGATGCCTTGAGTAGGAAGGCGGTAAGTATGGGGAGCTTGGCGTATATTCCTGTTGGGGAGAGACCTCTTGCAGTTGATGTTCAGGCCTTGGCCAATCGATTCGTGAGGTTGGATATTTCGGAGCCCAGTCGGGTCTTAGCTTGTGTGATTTCTCAGTCTTCCTTATTTGATCGCATCAGAGAGCGCCAGTATGATGATCCTCATTTGCTTGTCCTTAAGGACAGAGTTCAGCACGACGATGCCAGGGATGTGACTATTGGTGATGATGGGGTATTGAGGATGCAGGGCCGGATATGTGTGCCCAATGTGGATGGGATTTGGGAGTTGATCTTAGAGGAAGCCCATAGCTCGCGGTATTCCATTCATCCGAGTGCCGCGAAGATGTATCAGGATTTGAGACAACATTATTGCTGGAGAAGAATGAAGAAGGATATTGTGGGATTTGTAGCTCGGTGTCTCAATTGTCAGCAGGTGAAATATGAGCATCAGAGACCGGGTAGCTTGCTTCAACAGATGGATATTCTAGAGTGAAAGTGGGAGCGGATCACCATGGACTTTGTAGTTCGGCTCCCACGGACTTTGAAGAAGTTCGATGCTATTTGGGTGATTGTGGATCGGCTGACCAAGTCCGCGCACTTCATTCCTGTTTGTACTACCTATTCCTCAGAGCGGTTAGCAGAGATTTATATCCGAGAGGTTGTTCGCCTGCATGGGGTTCCAGTTTCCATCATTTCGGATAGAGGTACTTAGTTTACTTCATAGTTTTGGAGGGTCGTGCAACGAGAGTTGGGTACTCAGGTTGAGTTAAGCACAGCTTTTCACTCTCAGATGGATGGGCACCCCGAGCGCACTATTCAGATATTGGAGGACATGTTGCATGCTTGTGTCATTGATTTTGGGGGGTCATGGGATCAGTTTCTACCGCTCGCAGAGTTTGCTTACAACAACAGTTATCAGTCGAGTATTCAGATGGCTCCATATGAGGCTTTATAGGGAGACAATGTAGATCTCTAGTTGGTTGGTTTGAGCCGGGTGAGGCTAGGCTTTTGGGTACAGACTTGGTGCAGGATGCTTTGGACAAGGTGAAGGTGATCCAGGAGCGGCTTCGTACAGCGTAGTCGAGGCAAAAGAGTTATGCTGATAGGAAGGATCGTGATGTGTCTTACATGGTTGGGGAGAAGGTTCTACTGAAGGTTTCACCCATGAAGGGTGTTATGAGATTTGGGAAGAAGGGTATATTGAGTCCTCGATTCATTGGGCATTTTGAGGTACTTCAGAGGATTGGGGAGGTGGCTTATGAGCTTGTTTTCCCGCCCAGCTTATCGAGTGTGCACCCGGTGTTTCATGTTTCTATGCTCCGGAAGTATATTGGCGATCCTTCTCATGCTTTGGATTTCAGCACGGTTCAGTTAGACAGTGATTTGACTTAAGATGTGGAGCCAGTGGCTATTTTGGAGCGTCAGGTTCGAAAGTTGAGATCAAAGGATATAGCTTCAGTGAAAGTGCAGTGGAGAGATCGGCCCGTGGAGGAGGCAACCTGGGAGACCGAGCGGGAGATGCGGAGCAGATATCCTCACCTATTTGAGGCTTCAGGTATGTTTCTTGACCCGTTCGAGGACGAACATTTGTTTAAGAGGGGGAGGATGTAACAACTCGGCCGGTTGTTTCATGAGTTACCGCTCCGTTTTCCCCATTTCTGCTTCTTTATGTCTTGTTCAGCTGTATTATGTGGTACCGGGTTAGTTGGTTCGGGTTCGGAATGGTTTGGTAGAGTAATGAGACACTTGGTCTCTTAAGTTGGTCTTTTAGTTGGAAAAGTCAATCGGAAGTTGACTTGTGAGCAAACGATCTCGAAATTTGGTTTTTATGATTCGGATAACTTCGGGAGGTGATTTGGGTCTTAGGAACGTGATCGGAATATGTTTTGGAGGTCCGGGGTAGATTAAGCTTGAATTGGCAAAATTGAAATTTTGGCGTTTTTCCGGTTGGTAGCGAAGATTTTGATATAGGGGTTGGAACGGAATTTCGGAAATTGGAGTAGGTCCGTTGTGTTATTTGGGATGGGTGTGCAAAAATTTCAGGTCATTTGGATGAGGTTTGATTGACTTTTTGATCAAAAGCGGAATTCGGAAGTTTTTGGAATCCTAAGGCTTGAATCCGAGGGTATTTTGATGATTCGATGTTGTTTTGGGTGTTTCGAAGATTGGTATAAGTTTGAATAGTCGTATGCGATTTGCTAGTACCTTTGGAGAGGTCCCGGGGCCTCGGGGTAATTTCGGATGGTTGACGGGAAGTTGAGAGTTATAATTGTACAGCTAAAGCTGCTGATTTTGCTGTCATAACCGCACCTGCGGATTAGGGACCGCAGGTGCGGGATCGCAGAAGTGGAAGAGAAGCCGCAGATGCGGCCATGGGCAAGGATGGTCAGAAGGCGCACGTGCGGAAGGCTCAGCGCACCTGCGAGACCGCAGGTGCGAAAGTGGATACGCCGGTGCGGTTTTGAGGGACTTAAGTGGAAACCGCACAAGCGGTTGTTTGGCCGCAAAAGTGGTACCGCAAGTGCGTAAAAGGGACCGCAGGTGCGAAAACCCTGGGTCAGAAAGTATATAAGTCCTCCTTCGCGAATTTTTGGTTATTCCACCATTTTCACATACGGGTTTGAGCTTGGGAGAGCAAATTGAAGAGGGAATTCAAGAGGATTTCGAGGAGGTAAGGTTTTGGACCCTAAACTTGTTTCTATGATGGTTTTTAACTGTTTAAGCTTGAAATTTGTGGTAATTAGTGGTTAAAATTGGGGGTTTAGGGCTTAGAAATTGGAGACCTAAATTTAGGGATTTGAGGGGTCATTTGTGGTCGGATTTTGGTATTCTTGGTATGTATGAACTCGTGAGAGGATAAGGGTTCTATTGACGTGATTTTTATCGGATTTTGAGACATGGGCCTGGGGGTCGGGTTTGGTCAATTTCGAATTTCTTGATGTAATTTGATTATTTTCGCATGGGCTTCGTTCCCGTAGCATATTCTAATGTTATGATTCTGATTTTGGGTAGATTCGGCGTGAGTTGAGGCCGAGTCGAGAGGCAATGGCGTCGCGGAGTAGTATTTCATTCGGTTTGAGGTAAGTAACCATTGTAAATCTAGACCTGAGGGTATGAAACCCCGATATTTCATATTGTTTTGATAAATGAGGTGACGCACATGCTAATTGACGAGCATGTGGGCGTGCAACGGTAGGGATTGTGACTTGGTCCGTCCCGTAGCGGCTATTAAGCCGCGTATTTGATTGAAATTCTTATGATATCCCGTATTTTAGAGATTTATACTATGTTTTGGGCCGTCCGCCGTGTTTGGGTCCTTGTGCCGATCTGTTTAGACCCATAGGGGTATTTTTACTACTTTCCTCACCTATTTGATTTGAATGCATATCCTCAGTCATGTTTTATATGTTTATTGTTTAAAACCGGTTTCATTACTATACTTCTTAATATATGGAAATTGTTTCGGCTGAGTTCCCTGATTTTCACTGATATGCCCGAGAGCCCGTGAGGTTAATGACCGAGAGAGGTTGAGGACCTAATAGTGAGGATTATATATATACATTATGGATCGGGCTACATGCCGCAGCGATATTATATATATAGTGTGGATCGGGCTGCATGCCGCAGTAATATTTATATGGATCGGGCTGCACGCCGCAGCGACATGTATTGGGTTTGGGCTGCGCGCCGCAGCAATTTGACGCTTGGACTATAGGAGCCCCTCCGGAGTCTTTACACCCCAGTGAGCGTAGTCGACTATAAACTATGGATCGGGCTGCGCGCCGCAGCGGTTATTATTATTATTATTATTATTATTATTATTATTATTATTATTTTGATATATATATTGAGCCGGAGTGCTGAGTGTGAGTATTAATTGATGAGAGCTGAGTCATGAGTGACTGAGAGGCTTGCCCGAGGGGCTATACTTATGAGTGATACCTTTCCCGAGGGGCTTGTTTATGACATTATGACGCTTCCACTCAACTTTTATTCTGAACCTCTGTTGAAAAATATTGAATAAATATCTTATAAGGATGTTAATGGAAATTGGAGTTTTACGAGATAACTGGCTATTGAACTGCGGATTTTGACTTGATATTTATGTTGAGATTTCTTATATGATTTTAACTGCTCGTCACTGCACTCAGACTCTATTTACGTTAGTTACTTACTGAGTTGGCGTACTCATGTTACTCCCTGCACCTTGTGTGCAGATCCAGGTGCCCGAGCATCAGAGTGAGAGCTTCCGGCCCTCTCAGAGTCATATCCGGAGATCGCAAGGTAGCTGCACGGCATTCGCAGCCTTGCCTTCCTCCTTCCTATCTTAGCATTTTGTTATTTCAGACCATTTTGTATTTTTCAGACATTGTTTTAGTTTTACTTAGAGGCTCATGACTAGTGACACCGGATTCGGGCTGCGTTGGTATATTTGGTTTTGGTTTTCCGCATATTTCTGTTAGTTTATATATTTCTTATGAAGCATTTGAGACTTAATCGGTTTTAGAAAATGATTTCTATAAAGAATTCGATGTGGTAAATGCTGGATTGGCTTGCCTAATATTGTGATAGGCGCTATCACGACCTGGGGTATTTGGGGTCGTGACATTAATATTATTTATTCTTCGTTGCAGGTTATTAATGAGAAGCTTGATATTATTTTAGAGTTCATTCGAGTTAAAGAAGGAATTAAAAGGAAATATCATCATGGCTTGTTGAATAATGAAGATGAAAGAAATGAATTAAGAGATTGTTCTAGATTTTCAAATGAAAAACATGACAAGAGTAGTGAACATCGAAATAGTGAAAGTAATGAATCAGGAGATTATTTTGATGGAGAGAAATATTCTGATAGAGATGTTGATCAAAATTCATTAGGGGCTGATGCTGGTGGAGAGAATTATTCTAATAGTGATTTTGCTCATTTCTCGGGTGACAAACTAGATGAACAAGAGGAAGATGTTGATTTTAAAAACTAGGATGAACAGTGCAATAAGGAGTTTGAGGAGACAGGACCTTCGATTTCAGTGCCACCAATCATGGATATTGAGTTAGTCCGTGAAGAACCAAATAAAGAAGCTGCTAATGAAGGTCGAGCACATTTTGATTCAATACCATTAGCCATGGATATTGATTCAGTTCATGGAGCACAAAATAAAGAAGTTACTGATGAAGTTGTAGCAGCTAGTGGAGTTTTATTGAAAGGTCCTTGTGATGAAATAAGACAGACTGTAATGCAGTTGAACCAGTTCTCATAGCTGGTACAGATGTTGAAGCTATGATGGTGTCACGACCCAAGTTCTCCCTACATGAACTGTCATGACGGCACCTAGTCTCTACGACTAGGTAAGCCTAGCAAATTCTGGAAAAGGAAAATAAAATACAAAACTAGCAAGTTACGATTAAAACATAATAAAAGAGTTTAGAATGCCGCTCGGCATATACAATACACACTCTCAAAACTAAATCGAAACTCCCAAAACCCGGAATCTCATGAAATCACAAGCTAGAGAAAAACTACATAGTGTTCTAACTCCAGAATGTCTAATCAAAAGAAAAAAAATACAAGAAGTCTAAAGCTAAAGGGAAGAATAGAGAGAGACTTCTAGGTCTGCGGACGCGACAGATATACCTTGAAGTCTCTGATATCGCCCGCCTCACTGATAGAACGGCTGAGCAGAAGAACCTGGATCTACACACGAAAATCATGTGCAGGAAAGGGCATGAGTACACCACAGCGGTACCCAGTAAGTGCCAAGCCTAACCTCGGTCGAGTAGTGATGAGGAAGGTCAGGGCCCTACTGGTTATATATATAAAACAAGGTAAAACAATACGAAATGTGACAGTATAATTAAAATTAGTAACAGTTGATAAAGAATAAAATCAGAGAAAGAATATAATTCAATACACAGTGATAGCAACCGGGGATCTCCCGGGATATCGTCCCGTAGTCCCAAATGTAAATGTACAGAGGATCTCCCGGGATATCGTCCCCTAGTCCAAAAGTAATATCCAATACAGGGGGATCTCCCGGGATATCGTCCCGTAGTCCCAATAATAAATGTGCAAGGGGATCTCCCGAAATACCAATCCGTAGTCCCAAAGTAAATATGCAGGGGGATCTCCCGGAATGCCGATCCGTAGTCCCAAAGTAAATACACAACAGTCTTAAGAAAGAATCCTACAATTCTTTTCAGGTTCGTATCAGGAAAATAGGGAATTTCTACGCTAAACATGCTACACAAAATACAATTAAGCAGTTAGAGCATGTAAGATAGTTAAGTCACATAAGCATGCTTTCCTAAGCTAAACAGAATGTTTCCTACACCAGTCTTGTTCAATTAAGGGAGAAACATAGATAAGTATTTAATGAAAATAGGGTTTTTCAACAATTAGCGCGTGTACACACTCGTCACCTCACGTACACAGCATTCATATAATCACAGTACCAAAATCCTAAGGGGAGTTTCGTCCACACAAGGTTAGGCATGCCACTTACCTCGAACCAGCTCAAAATAAATCCAAAATCACGCTCTTGCCACGAGTATCCAACTTTCAGTGGCCCAAATCTAGTCAAATAAAAATCATAATGTAAATACAAATACAAACAACTAATTTAGCTAAAGAAATCGAAGCTAAGGCAAGAAAATATAGGAACGCCCAAAACATCCTCCCCGGGCCCACGTCTCGGAATCGGGTAAAAGTCATAAATTATAAACACCCATTCACTCACAAGTCTAACCATACCAAATTCACTCAAATCCGATACCAAAATCTCGATCAAAACCCCAAAATTAGGCCTAAGAACTTTTCTCAATTTTCTCCAATTTTTCACCCTAAATCCGAAATTAGATGATGAATTCATGTTTAGATTAATGGGATATAATCAAAAAGGAGTTAAGGATCATTACCCACAAACTTCCTCCGAAAATCTCTCCAAATTTTGTCTCCTACCGAGCTCTCAATCCAATTTTTGAGTTATGAACTCAAACCCTCGATTTTGGAATTTAAATTTTGCCCAGACGCGTTCTTCTTTGCGAACGCGAGACCACTATCGCGAGCGCGATGCACAAAAATCCTCTAGCCTAATTTCCTCCTTCGCGAGCATGAGGGTCCACTCGCGAACGCGTAGCTTCAGCTCCAGGACCTTCGCGAACGCGACCCTATACTCGCGAACGCGTAGAGCAACTTTCCTCGGGTCCCCAGCCGCTCCACCTTTCCTCTTCGCGAACCCGCTCAGCTCCTCACGTTCGCGATGCTTCCACTGGCCAGCCTTCGCGAACGCGATCTCCCCTTCGCGAATGCGAAGGCCAATTGTCTGCAACAGATTAATCAGCAAATCTGCTGTATTCCTAAGTCCAAAAATGACCCGTTGAGCATCCGAATTGCACCTGAGGCCCCCGGGACCTCAAAAACATGCTAGCCAATCCTAAAACATCATACGAGCTTAGTCAAATCCTCAAATCACATCAAACAACGCGAAAACCACAATTCACCCTCCAATCCAAGCCTAATGAACTTGAAATCTTAAGAATTCTACATCCAATGACAAAACCAACCAAACCAAGTCCGATTGACCCCAAATTTTGCACACAAGTCACATTCAACACTACAGAACTATTCCAACTATCGGAATCGGATTTCGACCCCGATATCAAATTTTCACTATCGATCCGGAAACTTCAAAAGTTCAATTTTCGGCATTTCAAGCCTAAATAAGCTACGGACCTCCAAACACAATCCGAACACGCCCCTAAGCCCGAAATCACTCAACAGAGCTAACGGAATCGACGGAATTCCATTTCGAGGTCGTCTTGACACTGTTACAACTACGGTCCAAATTCTAAAGCTTAAGCTCTCATTTAGGGACTAAGTGTCCCAAAACACTCCGAAACTCAAAACGAATCTCCCCGGCAACCCACAATAGCAGAAATAAACACGTGGAATGTAGTTAATAGGGGATCGGGGCGTAAATTCTCAAAACGACCGGCTGGGTCGTTACATCCTCCCCCTCTTAAAATATTCCATCGTCCTCGAACGAGCATAGAGACATACCTGAAGTGGTGAAAAGATGAGGGTAACGACTGCACATATCCTGCTCGGTCTCCCACGTCACCTTCTCGACCGGCTGACCCCGCCACTGAAGCTTTACTGATGCAATATTCTTTGACCTCAGCCTTTGAACCTGCGTCCAATATAGCCACTGGCTCCTCAACATAAGATAGATCCTTGTCCAGCTGGACTGAACTGAAATCCAACACGTGCGATGGATCACCGTGATACCTGCGGAGCATCGAAACATGAAATACCGGATGAACTCCTACCAGGCTGGCAGGTAAGGCGAGATGATAAGCAACCTCCCCAACACGTTGGAATACCTCAAAGGGACCAATAAACCTCGGACTCAATTTCCCCTTCTTCCCAAACCTCATAACGCCCTTCATAGGCGAAACCCAAAGCAAGACCCGCTCTCCAACCATATAGGAAATATCATAAACCTTTCAGTCCACATAACTCTTCTGTCTGGACTGTGTTGTAGGAAGTCTATCCTGAATAACCTTAACCTTCTCTAAAGCGTCCTGAACCAAGTTGTGCCAAATAATCTAGCCTCACCCGGCTAAAACCAACCTACCCGGGATCTACACCACCTACCATACAAAGCCTCGTATGGTGCCATCTGAATGCTGGACTGATAAATGTTGTTGTAGGCAAACTCCGCCAGCGGCAAGAATTGATCCCAAGAACCTCCAAAATCCATCACACACGCACGGAGCATATCCTCAAGAATCTGAATAGTGCGCTCGGACTGTCCGTCCGTCTGGGGGTGAAATGCTGTGCTCAACTCCACCCGAGTACCCAAATCATGCTGTACGACCCTCCAAAATCGTGATGTGAACTGAGTACCTCTATCTAAAATGATGGAAACTGGAATACCATGAAGATGAACAATCTCCCGGATATAAATCTCCGCCAACCGCTTCGAAGAATAGGTAGTACACACAGGGATGAAATGCGCGGACTTGGTCAGTCGATCCACAATCACCCAAATGGCATCGAACTTCCTCAAAGTCAGTGGGATCCCAACTACGAAGTCCATGGTGATACACTCCCACTTCCACTCCGGAATCTCTATCTGCTGGAGCAAGCCACCCGATCTCTGGTGCTCATACTTCACCTGCTAACAATTGAGGCACCGAGCTACAAACCCAACTATATCTTTCTTCATCCGCCTCCACCAATAGTGCTACCTCAAATCCTGGTACATCTTCGTAGCACCCGGATGGATGGAATGCCGCAAACTATGGCCTCCTCTAGAATCAACTCTCGAAGCCCATCAACATTGGGTACACATACCCGACCCGGCATCCTCAATACCCCGTCATCACCAATGGTCACATCTCTGGCATCACTATGTAGAACCTAGTACTTGAGGACAAGCAAATGAGGTTCATCAAACTAACGCTCCTGGATACGATCAAACAAGGAAGACCGAGAAACCACACAAGCAAGGACCCGATTGGGCTCCGGACGGTCCAATCTTAAAAACTGGCTGGCTAAGGCCTGCACATCCATCACCATAGGCCTCTCTTCTGCTGGTAGATAAGCCAAACTCCCCAAACTCTCTGCCCGGCGACTCAAAGCATCGGCCACCACATTGGCCTTGCCCGGGTGATACAAGATAGTAATATCATAGTCCTTCATAAGCTATAACCACCTCCTCTAGCGCAAATTAAGGTCCTTCTGCTTGAACAGATGCTGCAAACTTCGGTGATCAGTATAGATCTCACAAGGAAATGATGCCAGATCTTCAAGGCGTGAACAATAACAGCTAACTCGAGATCATGGACATGGTAATTCATTTCATGCACCTTCAATTGTCTGGACGCGTAGCCAATCAACCTACCGTCCTGCATCAATACCGCTCCAAGGCTAATCCTCGAGGCATCATAATAGAAAGAATAAGACCACGAACCTGTAGGCAATATCAATACTGGGGTCGTAGTCAAAGCTGTCTTAAGCTTCTGAAAGCTCTCTTCACACTGCTCCGTCCACCTGAACGGAGCACCCTTCTGGGTCAGCCTAGTCATAGGTGCTGCAATAGATGAAAATCCCTCAACAAATCGACTGTAATAACCCGCCAAGCAAAGAAAACTACGGATCTCTGTTGCTGAGGATGGTCTGGGCCAACTCTGCACTGCATCTACTTTCTTAGGATCCACCGTTATCCCCTCACTTGATACCACGTGACCCAAGAATGCCACGGAATCCAACCAGAACTCACATTACGAGAACTTTGCATATAACTTCTTTTCTCTCAAGGTCTGAAGCACTGTCCCTAGGTGCTGCTCATGATCTTCCCAACTCTGGGAGTATACCAGAATGTCATCAATAAAGACAATGACGAATGAGTCAAGATATAGCCAGAATACACTGTGCATAAAATGCATGAAGGCTGCTGGGGCATCGGTCAGCCTTAATGACATAACAAGGAACTCGTAATGACCATACCGAGTCCCGAAGGCACTCTTCAGGATATCTGGCTCTCGAACCTTCAGCTGATGATAACCCGAACACAAGTCAATCTTAGAAAACACTCGTTCACCCTATAACAGGTCAAACAGATCATCGATACGAGGCAAAGGATACCGGTTCTTCACTGTAACTTTGTTCAACTGGCGATAATCAATGCACACACGCATAGAACCATCCTTCTTCACAAACAAGACAGGAGCACCCCAAGGTGATACACTGGGCCGAATAAAGCCCTTATCAAGCAATTCCTGTAACTGTTCCTTTTTCAACTCAGGAGGAGCCATACGGTAAGGAGGAATAGAAATGGGCTGAGTGCCCGACAATAGATCAATGCGAAAATCAATATCTCTGTCGGGCGGCATGCCCGGAAGATCAGCTGGAAACACATCCGAGAAATCCCATACTATTGGGACTGAATCAACTGTAGGGGTATCAATACTGACGTCTCTCACATAAGCTAGATACGCGTCACACCCCTTCTCAACCATCCGTTGAGCCTTAAGAAACGAGATAACTCTACTGGTGGTGTGATCTAAGGTACCCCTCCACTCTACTTGCGGTACACCTGGCATAGCCAGCATCACGGTTTTCGCGTGACAATCACGAATAGCATAATGGGGCGAGAACCAATCCATGCCCAAGATAACATCAAAATCTACCATGCTGAGCAGTAATAAATCGGCTCTGGTCTCAAAACTACTAAGTGTAATCAAACACGACCGATAAACACGGTCCACAATAAGAGAATCTCCCATAGGAGTAGAAACATAAATAGGGGAACTCAAGGAATCCCGAGATATGCCCAAATGCGGGGCAAAATAAGAAGACATATAAGAATAAGTGGAGCCTAGATCGAATAGAACCGATGCATCCCTATGACAGACTGGAACAATACCTGTGATGACAGAATCGGAGGCAATTGCCTCGGTACGGGCAAGAAGGACGTAGTACCTGGCCTAACCTCCCCCTCTAGGACGACCCCTACCACCCCGACCTCCACATCGGGCTGGCTGAGCGGGTGAGGTGGCAACTGGTGCTGTAATCATAGCCTGAGGAACTGGTGAAGCACACTGTGGTTGAGAAGGCTGTGAAGGTGCACCCCTCCTAAGTATAGGACAATCCCTCACCATATGCCGTGTGTCGCCACACTCAAAACAAGCTTTGGGAGGGCGTGGCGGCTGTGACTGGCTCGGGCCAGGTCTACTAGACTGACCACTGAAAGCACCCCGTGCAGGAGGCGCACTAGATACCGGAGGTGCATAATAAGGCTCCTGAGGTCTAGGAGGAGCTGGAATACCACTGGCTACTGGAAGAGCTGAATGAATGGGGAGACTCATATAACCCCTACCATGGCAAACTACAGCTGGGGCACGGGTACCAGAGTAATGGCCTAACTCTCGAGATCTCTTGGCCTCTCTCTCCTCTCTATCCCGAGCATGCATGCCCTCTACTCTCCTAGCAATGCTCACCACATGTTGATAAGAGATATCCATCTCCAACTTCCGGGCCATGCTGGACCTGATGCAGGGAATAAGCCCCTCAATAAATCGGCAAACTCTCTCAAAAACTGTAGAAACCAAGGCCGGTGCATGCCTAGCCAAGTCAGTGAAACGGACAGCATACTCCGAAATAGTCATAGTACCCTAGCGCAAATGCTCAAACTCTGCGTGCCATGCGTCCCTGAGGCTCTGAGGAACATACTCCCTCAAAAACATATTGAAAACTAGGTCCATGTTAGGGAAGCTGCCTCAGCTGGACTGTCCAACTCATAAGTACGCCACCACTGATAGGCTGCTCCTTGAAGCTGGAAGGCAGTGAAAGAAACCCTACTCGATCCTGATATACCTATAGTACGGAGGATACGGTAGCACTCCTCCAGAAATCCCAAAGCATCATCTGATGCTAGACCACTGAATGTAGGAGGCTGGCACTTCTTGAACCTGTCAAGCCTTCTCTGCTACTCCTCTGAAGCTACTGCCCTATCCCCGGGCTGAACTGGGGCAGGCGGTACCGGTATAACCTCTGGGACCTGATCAACATGCACTCGCTGCTCAGGAGTAGGGGCGGCGGGAGTCTGTGCTCCTTCCCCGGCCTGAGATGTGGCTACAGTAAGGGGAATTAGCTCTGCCTGAGCTAGAGTGGTGTACATACTCACGAACTGTGCAAGAGTTTCCTGGAGATCTGGAGTAGTAGCAGCAGTTGGCGTATCAGGTGCCTGGGCTCCGGCTGGAGCGGCTGGTGGCTCCTTTGTGGCAGCTCGCGTGGGTGCTCTGGCTGTACCACGTGCGCGTCCTCGGCCTCTACCCCGGCCCCGACCTCTGATGGCTCTAGCTGGGGGCGCGGGTGCCTGGTCATCTCCGGTAGCTCGTGTCCTCACCATCTGTGAGAGAATAGAAGTCAAAGGTTTAGAATTTTTAATATCAAAATCTCGCACGATCAAGAAATCAAATGAAGTGGAATTTTTCCTAACAGTTACATAGCCTCTCGTAGATAAGTACAGACGCCTCCGTACCGATCCGCGAGACTCTAATAAACCGGCTTGTGATTCATGACTCCTATGAACCTAGACCTCTGATACCAACTTGTCACGACCCAAGTTCTCCCTCCATAAACTGTCGTGATGGCACCTAGTCTCTATGACTAGGTAAGCCTAGCAAATTGCGGAAAAGGAAAATAAAATACAAAACTAGCAAGTTACGATTAAAACATAATAAAAGCATTTAGAATGCCGCTTGGCATATACAATACATAATCTCAAAACTAAATCGAAACTCCCAAAACCCAGAATCTCATGAAATCACAAGCTAGAGAAAAACTACATAGTGTTCTAACTCTAGAATGTCTAATCAAAAGAATAAAATACAGGAAGTCTAAAGCTAAAGGGAAGAATAGAGAGGGACTTCTAGGTATGCGGACGCGGAAGATATACCTTGAAGTCTCTGATATCGCCCGCCTAACTGATAGAACGATTGAGCAGAAGAACTTGGATCTGCACACGAAAAACATGTGCAGGAAAGGGCATGCGTACACCACAGCGGTACCCAGTAAGTGCCAAGCCTAACCTCGATCGAGTAGTGACGAGGAAGGTCAGGGCCCTATTGGTTATATATATAAAACAAGGTAAAACAATACGAAATGTGACAGTATAATTAAAATTACTAACAGTTGATAAAGAATAAAATCACAGAAAGAATATAATTCAATACACAGTGATAGCAACCGGGGATCTACCGGGATATCGTCCCGTAGTCCCAAACATAAATGTACAGAGGATCTCCCGGGGTATCTTCCTGTAGTCCAAAAGTGATATCCAATACAGGGGGATCTCCCGGGGTATCCTCCCATAGTCCCAATTATAAATGTGTAGGGGGATCTCACGGAATACCAATCCGTAGTCCCAAAGTAAACATGCAGGGGGATCTCCCGGAATACCGATCCGTATTCCCAAAGTAAATATACAACAGTCTCAAGAAAGAATCCGACAATTCTTTTCAGGTTCGTATCAGGAAAACAGGGAATTTCTACGCTAAACATGCTACACAAAATCCAAGTAAGCAGTTAAAGCAGGTAAGACAGTTAAGTCACATAAGCATGCTTTCCTAAACTAAACAGAAGGTTTCCTACACAAGTCTTGTTCAATTAAGGGAGAAACATAGATAAGTATTTAATGAAAACAGGGTTTTTCAAAAATTAGCGCGTGTACGCACTCGTCACCTCACTGCACGGCATTCATATAATCACAGTACCAAAATCCTAAGGGGAGTTTCCCCCACACAAGGTTAGGCAAGCCACTTACCCCGAACCAGCTCAAAATCAATCCGGAATCACGCTCTTGCCACGAGTATCCAACTCCGAGTGGCCCAAATCTAATCAAATTAAAATCATACCGTAAATACAACTACAAACAACTAATTTAGCTAAAGGAATCGAAGCTAAGGCAAGAAAATACAGGAACGCCAAAAATCCTCCCCAGGCCCACGTCTCGAAATCGGGTAAAAGTCATAATTCCATTCACTCACTAGTCTAACTATACCAAATTCACTCAAATCCAATACCAAAATCTCAATCAAAACCCCAAAATTAGGCCTAAGAACTTTTCTCAATTTTCCCCAATTTTTCATCCTAAATACGAAATTAGATGATGAATTCATGTTTAGATTAATGGGATATAATCAAAAAGGAGTTAGGTTTCATTGCCCACAAACTTCCTCCAAAACTCTATCCAAATTTCATCTCCTACCGAGCTGCCAATCCAATTTTTGAGTTATGAACTCAAACCCTCGATTTTGGAATTTAAATTCTGCCCAGACGCGTTCTTCTTCGCGAACACGGCGATGCACAAAAATACTCTATCCAAATTTCCTCCTTCGGGAACGCGAGGGTCCACTCGCAAACGCGTAGCTTCAGCTCCAGGACCTTCGCGAACGCGACCCTTTACTTGCGCACGCCTAGAGCTACTTTCCTGGGGTCCCCAGCAGCTTCGCCTTTCCTCTTCGCGAAAGCGCTTAGCTCCTCGCGTTCATGATGCTTCCACTGGCCAACCTTCGTGGACATGATCTCCCCTTCACGAACGCGAAGGCCAATTGTCTGCAACAGAAAAACCAGCAAATCTGCTGTATTCCTATGTCCAAAAATGACCCATTGAGCATCCAGGCCCCCAGGACCTCAACCAAACATACTAACCAATTGTAAAACATCATACGAACTTAGTCCAATCCTCAAATCACATAAAACAACGCTAAAACCACAATTCGCCCTCCAATCCAAGCCTAATGAACTTGAAATCTTAAGAATTCTACATCCGATGACAAAACCAACCAAACCAAGTCCGATTGACCCTATATTTTGCACACAAGTCACATTCAATACTACGGAACTATTCCAACTTTCGGAATCAGATTCCGATCCCGATATCAAAATTTCACTATCGATCCAGAAACTTCAAACATTCAATTTTCGGCATTTCAAGCCTAAATAAGCTACGGACCTCCAAAACACAATCCGAACACGCCCCTAAGCCCGAAATCACTCAACGGAGCTAACGGAATCGAGGGAATTCCATTCCGAGGCCGTCTTCACACTGTTTCAACTACGGTCCAAATTCTAAAGCTTAAGCTCTCATTTAGGGACTAAGTATCCCAAAACACTCCGAAACTCAAAGCGAATCTTCCCGGCAGCCCACAATTGTAGAAATAAACACGGGGAAAGTAGTTAATAGGGGATAGGGGCATAAATTCTCAAAAACACCGGCCGGGTCATTACAGATGGTTAAAATAGCTGATAGGAAACATGAGCTTTCTACACCACAGTCCAGTGAAAATATTTTGCAAAATATAGCAGCTGCATCGTTAATTCCATCAGTCATGGATATTGAATCAGTCATGGATAAAGCCACAATAGTTGTTGGAGGTTTAGTGAAAGGTTGTTGTGATGAAGATACTACTAATGAACATGCAGCAGGTGATGGAAATTCAGTGAAAAGTCCTTATGATAAAGAAAGAGTAGAATGTAGTGCACCTAATCAAGTTCTTTCAACTAGTACAGATGTTGATGCTATCATTGAGAAAATAGTTGATGATACATATGATCTTTTTATACCATAGAGCAGTGAAAATATTTTGCACAATACTGTAGCTGCATCATTAATTCCATCAGTCGTGGATATTGAATCAGTCCATGGAGGGCAAAATAATAAAGGTACTGATGAAGCTGCAACAGCTGTTGGAGATTTAGTGAAAGGTTGTTGTGATGAAGATACTACTAACGAACATGCAGCGGGTGATGGAAATTCAGTGAAAAGTCCTTGTGATGAAGAAAGAGTAGAATGTAGTGCACTTGATCAAGTTCAGTCAACTGGTACGGATGTTGCTGCTATCATGGAAAAAATAGCTGATGGGACATATCAAATTTCAACACCACAGTTCAATGAAGATAATAAGAAAAATAGCGGAGTTGTGTCATCAATGCTACCAGCCATGGATATTGAATCAGTCCATGATGCACAAAATAAGAAATGTAGTGATCAAGCTGCACCAAGTTGTATAGATATAGTGAAATGTCCTTTTTGTAATGAAGAAAGTGTCTAGATGAAACCGATCTTACAGCTGGTACAGATATTGATGCAATTATTAGGAAAATAAATGATGGGACATATGGTTTATTCACACCACAGTCCAGTCAAAATATTTTGCAAAAAATAGCGTACTTGCACTCTCTCAGGGAAGTGGAACAGATCCTATAGTAGGAGGTACAGATGTTGAAGCTATTTTTCGCGATATTGAACAAGGGAATATAATTTTGGATTCACCTGAAGTGGAACAACAAATTTCAATATTAAACATGAACGCACCATCTGGACCAAAGGAAAGGGAACCTGAGTCTACTGGTCTAGCAACTCTTTCTGATATATGCATGCAAGAAAGTGAAGGTCATCTGCAAGGAAAGGAAAGGGTGTTCAAAGAAAAAGCACCTCTTGCTGTTCATGAAATTATTGAAAAGATTCAGCAGGTTAGTGTGCGCAGTTTTATTGTTTTATTTCACAGTTGTAAAATGTTATAATGGACCTTAATCTCTGCATTTCTTTTTTGGTTTTTTGAAGCAGGGAAAACTGTTGTATACTTGAAAAAGAAAGAGGAAATCTGTGGATTCGTGCCCTAATTTTAATCTTTTGACTCAGTCAAGTCAATCAAGTTATAATGCGACGGATCATGAACCTACCAACATCAGTGCTTCTGTTGATCGCGACCCTGCCGTACACTTTGTTGCTGCTGATATGTTGAAAAATGATTCTGATAATAAAATTATTTTATATTCAAGTGTGGATGAGGGAGTTTATGTTTCCCCTCTTAAAATTGCTAAGCCTGTTGCTCATTTGGATGATCATTCTGATTTGCAGCCCACATTGAAAGCTGAAATAAAAAATATAAAGGAGGTAGAAGGTGAAAATGAAAAAGTAAATTTTGGCTCCTATAAAGGAAAAGAAGTTCTAGGAGGATAAGTACCACAGTTTGGACAAAGTGCAAATGTAGTAGAAGAATTGCTTGGTAGAGGAAAAAGAATTCGGAATGCCAGTTGGCATTTAAAATTTCCATATAAGGGTACAAGTAAAGGTATTAATTGGAGTTTGAAATATGTTCGTAGATGTTGCTGGCGTTATCGAAAAACAATCAGAAACTCTGAGGATAATTTTAAAGCATATTTAAAAGAAAATAAGAGAAAAGGTCGTCTACCAAAGTGAGTTTTGCTATTTGTTTATTGTATTTTTATATGATATAGATGTTATTAACAATTCTTTTTATTTTGTTTTTCATATTGTCACGACCCTAAAACCAACCCGGTCGTGATGGTGCCTATCATGAAACTAGGCCAGCTGACATAATCCCAAATCAAACCAATATTCCATAAAAAGATGTTCTAGCTATTAATTAATAAAATTCCATAACATGAGTCTAAATAACAAGTGCGTAAAACAACACAAGCCCGACATCGGGGTGTCACAAGTCACAAGCATCTAATAAGGACTTTCTGAATACAACTAAGACTATCACAGTCTGGAAAATACTAAAATAGTCTAAGGAAGATAAGAGGGAGAAGTGCATGGCTGCGATCGCCATGCAGCTACCTTGCCGACTCCGGATATCCGCGATGGATGAAGGATCAGTGCTCGCTATCACGACCCGCAACTCCTGGATCTGCACACAAGGTGCGGGGAGTAATGTGAGTACGACAACTCAGTAAGTAATAAAAGTAAATGCAGGATGAGTAGTAAGAAATACATAAATCCACGTCATAATACCACAGTAAGAACAGTATGTCTCCAAAACAGTTTATAAATCAAATCATCTCGTTAAAATCCAATTTCAGTAAAAATCCTTTGAAAAATATTTCTCTAATTGTTTCAACAGAGGTTCCATGAAGTTTAGAGTAAAAATGATGAAAATCATAAATAGCATGTATCATAAACCGCCCCTCGGGCACAAAATCACTCAGAATCAGCCCCTCGGGAAACCTCACAACCACTCGTAATCTGCCCCTCGGGCATAACATGAATAAAAAACACAGCCCCTCGGGAAATATCATAACACTCACTCAGGGTACCCGCGCTCACTGGGGGTGTACAGACTCTGGAGGGGCTCTTTACAGCCCAAGCGCTATAACTGGCCATCTCGTGGCATAATAAATCAGGCCCTCGACCTCTCATATATCATAAATCAGTACAACATGCTGCAACCTGCAGCCCGATCCCATGATATCCTCACACCACAGACCCTCGGCCTTAATCAGTCAGAAACCTCTCAAGCCACTCGGGCTAACAGTAAAACAAGGTGCTCAACCCAAAATATCATTTTATGCATCAAATCAGGGTAAATAGACTGAGTTATGAAATCAGTAAAACATGGCATGACTGAGTACATATAAATAATCAAAACAGTGAGGAATGTAGTAAAAAGCCCCTAAGGTTCCAAATAGCTTTGCACGAGGCCCAAATATGGCATTCAGCCCACAACATAATAATACTTTCTAAACTACATAAGTATCAAATAATTTCCAGTCAGATATGCAACTTAACAGTTGCTACGGGACGGACCTAGTCACGATCCCCAATGGTGCACGCCCTCATGCTCGTCATCTAGCGTGTGCATCACGTCAAAGTAGTGAAACAATGCGAAATCCGGGGTTTCATACCCTCAGGAAAAGATTTACAGTCATTACTTACCTCAAACCGGACAAAACTCTAACCCGCGATGCCCTTGCCTCTCGACTCGGCCTTCAAATGCCTCGAATCTAACCAAAATCAGTATATTTTCATCAATATACGCTAGAGGAATGAATTCCACACAAAAATAATCAAATTAGACCAAAAATCCCGAATTGGACTCAAACCCAGCCCCGGGGCCTACGTCTTGGAATCTAACATAAATTACAAAACTAGAAACTCCTTTCACTCCCAAGTCTATACATATCAAAACCATCAAAATTGGACCTCAAATGGCCTCTCAGATCCTCAATCAAATTCAAGCCCTAAACCTTAAACTTCACCCCAAATTCCTCACTAATTTCATGATTAGGTAGTGGAAAAATCATCACAAACACAAAATACAAGGCCCAAGTAGCTTACCTCACTGAAATCCCTCAATTCCCTCTTGAAATCACGGCTTGGAGCTCCAAAATCGCACAAAAATGGTGGAAGAATGACTGAAATTCGCGAAGGGGAACTTATATACCTTCTGCCCAGAACTTCCGCATCTGTGGTCTAAAACTCGCACCTGCACAACCGCTTCTGTCGTCCACCTAACCGCACCTACGGTTTCCACTAAAACGACTAGGACTGCATCTGTGCCCGAGTCACTACACCTGCGGTGCCGCAGATGCATCCAAATAACCGCATCTGCGGTTTTTCTCCTGATTGCCGAAATTTTGCATCTGCGGTATCCTACCGCATCTGCGACCTTGCACTTGAGGTCCCCAATCCGCAGGTGCGGATATGATAGAAGCAACAAAAATCAGCAGCAACAACTCAAAGTCAAACTTTCCGTCAACCACCCAAATCCATCCCGAGGCCCTCGGGACCTCAACCAAACATGCCAACAAGTCACATATCACCATTCAAACTTATTGCAACCTTCAAAACACTCAAAACAACATCAAAACACTAAATCACCCTCGAATTCAAGCCTAAGGATTTCCAAACTTCCGAATTCCGCAAACGATGCCAGACCCTATCAAACCTTATCCGAATGACTTGAAATTTTGTACACACATAAAAAATGACACAACGGACCTACTCCAATTTTCGGAATTCCATTCCGACCCCGATATTAAGATTTCCACTGCCGACCGGGAAACGCCAAATTTCCTATTTTGCCAATTCAAGCCTAAATTTACCAGGACCTCCAAATTACATTCCGAACAAGCTCCTAAGTCCAAAATCACCTAACGAAGCTATCCGAACCATCAGAATTCACATCCGAGACCATCTACACATAAGTCAACATCCGGTTGACTTTTCCAACCTAAGCTTCCGAATAAGAGACGAAGTGTCTCATTCCACTCTAAGACCACTCCGAACACAGAACAACCAACAGGATACGATGAAATACAGCTGAACAACACAAAAGGAAGCAGAAATGGGGGAAACGGGGCTGTAACTCATAAAATGACTGGCTGGATCGTTACACATATTTGTTCTGTCTTTGTTTTTTTAGGGGAGTAACTGATATTTACAAAGTAGATCCTGTACTGGAAGCAAAGCCATATGAACTTTACAATGAGAAAATTCAGTCAAGAATGTTCTTTAAAGAGATTGTAGATGATAAGTATTGTTTTCATGATGCGGCATGTATATCTCTTTTACGTAGTGAACTCATGATTTTATTTTTTATTATATTTGACATATATTTATTTTTGTTTTTTATTCAGCACATAGATGTTTTATTGTATTATCTGAGGAAGAAGCATATATATCACATCAATGAGTATCCATTGTCACACCTCCTTTTTACCACCCGAGGGGGTATATAAGGGAGTTTTTTCAATTAAAGTGACATTATTTGATATGTGATTATTTATTTAATTTTTTTAGAGTCGCCACTTGGGATAATTTATGGTGTCCCAAGTCACCGGTTTGATTTTAAATCCCAAATCGAGGAAAATCGACTTTATTTTAAAAGTCTGCGAAACTAGAAATTCTAGATAAGGAATTCTGTTAACCCGGGAGAAGGTGTTAGGCATTCCCGGGTTCCGTGGTTCGAGCACGGTCACTTGAACTATTAATAATTGGGTTAATTATCTAATTTACTACACGTTTTAAAACCTATTGTGCATTTTTCAACTTTTAAACCGATTTTAATTATTTTATGGAATGTTTTTGGAACAAGTTACGATTGACGTACACTTGTTTGTTTGATACACATTGCGAATCATGTCACGGGAACCGTACCCACGATCTACAACATGTTTAATTTATTAAAGTTATTAGAAGTTGTGACCGGGTCACATAAATGTACCTCCGGATTTGGGAATTAGGTATCACAACTACGTCACGGGAACCGTACCCGTAGCTATGATGATTCTATTATAAACACGCCTAAGCAAACTACGATGGTTCAAAGTACTTTCTACACTAGTTGGTATTAATGTGAGGGCCATGGGTTACAGATTTATTCGTGAATGGCACACCTCAATTTATTTTAAAAGATTTGCATTTTTTACTAAAAGTAAATCAAAGGATGTTCTTACTAATTTGAGCTTAACACAAAGCTATTAATTATAAACAAGTTTGGGGGTATATGTATTGGACCTTTAATCATTATTGGGGTAAAGGATTTGGACCAGCAGGAACCCATTGGTTATTTGGTCAAGGAAAAATTGAATCTACTTTTGGGCTCAGAATTTGTCCTAGAAGTAAAGACTCAAGGGTCCTTGCCCAGTTCGAGTTTTAACCAAGTTGGCCACATTGGGCTTATATTAGGCGGGCCCAGTTGTGGTTATCTATCGGCTGGGCCAATCTACCTCTACGTTTTAAGCCCAAACTTACATAATACGCTCTTTGCAAAAGTTAGAACTCAATTCACTTTTAAGGAGAATGATCAGAATCTAGAAGTTAAAGTACCTTTCAAGTTTGAAAATTTATTACACCACACATAATTTGCGAGACATAAAAAGACATGCATTTATAATATAGTTTACAAGAGAAACATTTACAACTGAGCCACACTATTGGGCTGATGCCCAGGCCCAACGGCCTGGGCCCAGACTTGCTCAGGTGATTCTCAGATTGGGCCTTGTTGCAAGTCTGACCCAATTTGTATTCTATTCAAGCAGTTCTGCAATACTGGGCCATGCTTATTACAAAGGAATCATACTATTATGAACCTAAACTAATAATCATGCATAATCAAGTTCTAAATTAAAACATTCTAGCAGTCCATTTTACTACTAATAGTCCACAAATTTCCAACATGCTCCTAAGTATAACTAAGTATCTAAAGAAGAAAAGAAGGGAAAATTTTAAAGTAAAGAGCAAAATTCTTCCTAACTTCAAGCCTTTCCATTGTTACCAAATCCTTCAAACTAGCTTCAACTTGCAAGAAATCAGCTATAAAGCTGTTTCTCACAAGTTAGCATTCAACTCCAGCCCTACGATTGCTTTGCCTTATTGCCACTCACATACAAAACAGCAGAAATAAAGTGCAGATTTCAGCATTTATGGAGATCCATTTGCTAGTGTATTCTTAACTAAATGACCAAAGTAAGCAGAAAGAAAGAAGAAAGACTATTTCAGCAATCAAAGTTCACATTTAGTATAAGGTCTTGACTAAAAAAAAATCTTCAAAACTCAAACTTCTTTTAAAGAAGGAATTACAAGCATTAATAAACCAAACAAAGGGAGTCATGCTAGTCCATTTCCATGTTCAACCAGTAAAATCTACTACATTTATAACAAATCAGTCAAATATCACATGAAACTCGTTCATTATGCACAACTTGCAAACTTATTGATATTATATCTTTTCAAAGCAAACAGTACAAGAGGAGAAGTGAGATCAGTACCTTACAACAGCAAGAACCAAACAGTAAAAAAGATGAAATGCTGATCAGAACTTTAAAGAAGGAGCAGCCAACAAAAACCAAGCAACAACAGCATAAAATCAACCAAGAAAACCCAGAATCAATACTCAAAATGTCTCCAAAATCAGAGTACCAGCCTAGAAGTCTAACCAGAAAAAACTAAAGTTTTTAGAGAACTTTCAAGGAATTTTTCTTTTTGTTTTCAGAACCTTTGAGTGCAAAAAATGCTGATGATTGTGTGTGTAAGAATGAGTGAATGCTTTTCGTTTTATAGAGTGTACAAAGATGGCATCAAAAAGGGAATATTCTAACCTAAATTCTGAAATTTCAGAATAGTGCAACATCTTTGACAGCTGTATGTCCTTTTCCCACCCAATTTCAGCATCTTTTGCTGTAAATGAGGGCAGCTGTCCCAAACACAAGAACCTTCTGATATTTACCATATGTAAAAATCTAATTTTACCCTTTTAATTACTAGATATTTCAATTCTAAACCAAATCTGATCCTATTGTGATTTTAGAGATCTATTTAGGACCTTCTAGAAACAGCTGAGTGATTAGGTTTTGCCTTAATTTGTAACCATAGGGTATTTACCCTTTATTTCTGAGATTAAACTAAGCTTTTTTTTTTAGCAAATCCACTAGGCGAGGTGCCTAGGGCTAGTTTTATTAATAATAAAAAGGAAAAAGAACCACATAGGAAGAGTACAATAAGGGGGACAATAGCACCAGTAGTGTTGCCTCTATGCCTTGGCTATATAATCACTCCTCTGCGCCTCACATTGCCTTATATGGCAGCCTCATGTAGAGGATCATGGTGTAGCTGCCGGCAAAGTCTCACGAGGGCATATAATCTCATAGCCATTTGGATATCTTTCCAAAGGCATATGACAAGAGCAACACGAACTGGGCTAAACCTTACCTTACTAATCCTATTGAGGCATAAAAAAGCCTCACCTACTAACAAGCATGTAAAAAGTAAGAACTAGAACGAACTAGATATTTTATGATCATCATAGAGTTTATAACATACTCTATGATGATATTACATATGGTAATGCTAAAAAAATGATAAAATAGAATGATGTAGAAAAAAGAGGCTTGCCCTTTCTTCTCTAATCTTGTGAACTCTTCAACGTGTAGAACCTTATCTTCATCATCAACCCTCTTCAAAATATCTTCAAACTTCATCATTTCTTCTTGGATCTATTTGATCTTGTGGAGGTGGTAGGGGCAGCCCCCCCTTTTTGTTTTGCGACTCTTATTGGAAGTTTTCTAGTGACAACTTCTTGTGTGATCTTGCCATCCCAACTATGTTGCCTCTCATGTGCCTTCTTCTTGTTTTTGTTGGATCCACTTCTCAAATATCTAGGTGAAAGATCTCCCTCCCTAGCTACATTTTTAAAAGATGCATCCAGTAATTCTTCCCCTTCGCCTTCTTCATAAAGATCTTGCCCCCTATCCGCACCAAATGCTTCAAAAGGATTGTACCCGGGCACTAGCGCTCCTTGCTCTTTCCTCGGATTATCAAGAGCTCTCAAAGTCTCCACGTCATGAGACACAAGAGCTTGCAGTATATTTTTTGGATTCAAGTTAAATTTCATATTGATTACATTTGACACCATAGCATGAGATGCGACTTCAATCTCCTTCGAACCCACTGCCTTAGAGTGCATTTGTTTCTGTCCCGATGGTATAAAAGCTGCTGCATTTGGACTTAATCTTCTCTGTTTAGGCAAGCTAGTAGTGGAATTTGAAAGCTGCTCCACGACTGCCTCACCCTTTGCCCCAAAATTTTTCTGTCCAGGATCGTCGCCTGAGCATTGAGCTGCCTCATCGTCACTATTATTTTGGAAGCTATCTGCATAATCTTCTTCTTCCTCCTCTTCAACTCGCTCAGCCCATGTCTTGCAATTAACAAAAAATGCACTCGTCGCAACTTGTTGATCCTTAGAGCCACTTAACTCGCTTGTGGATGCTTGTGAGACTGAAAGCATACCTATGTTTGGTTGATGATTGTTACCTGTTGGCAGTAGGTGCTGTCCAGATCCAACAGCATGCTCACCAAAGGACTCCATCAATTGTGAGGGGACCTCATAAACTGAGGTATTTAGCATGACCAAAGGTGCCTTAACCTTTGGAGTTGTATTCAACAACATAGCCGCCTGGGCATCCTTCACCATTTTAGCTAAATCCGGACTGGAAATATGCAGCGTTTGTGTGGCTGCCACTGCCTCTTGCTCGTCAACTGGAACAATTTCCTTCGAAACAACAAGCTGTCCACCTGTATGCTTAGAAAGTACCTGTTGTTCTGGACTGCCTGGAGATTTTGGCATCCCAAATTTTAAAGCTGCCTCGCGATCACACTGTTGCTTAGTCGTCGCAATATAATTCAAAACAGGTTCGTGCATCAGAACCTGCCGTATACTCTTCCCCTCCTTATTCTTTACATGTTCCTGCTCGTTGCTCAAGGCATCAAAAGAGTTAGAAAATTCTATGTTCTTTGGTGTTGTAGCCTGCTCTTTCACCCCTGAAGATCTTCTTTTATTAGATGATCTATTTACCACTCCTTGCTTCTGCTCCAGCTGCTGCACTTTTGTATTGTTTGGTGATCCTGCTTTGCTGGACACCATTGTCTAGTTTTCATCCTTTTTATCAGGAAAACTCATCTGCTGCTGCTTATACTTCACTCCTGGAGATGCACCTTGCCTCCCAGAAAATCTCACTACTTTCCAATCATCCCCAACTGTGTGTTTTGTACCACCATCATCCTTAGTTAATTTTCCACCGTATGTATGGTCATCTACGTCCATGACAGTAGCTTCCAACGAAACTGTTTGCACACCAGCAACAAAGTTACCTCGTGCATTATTATGTGCACCTGTTTCATGTGTTATTTCTGCCTCCTTAGTTAGCTTCACCTGCTCCTGATTTTTAGAGTCATATACCCCAGCTTCTTTCTCCTTCTCCCTTGTAGTATGTTGCAGATTAAGATGTCCTTGGCTATTAGCACTTTGCCTAGCATCCTTAGACTTCCCTGTTTGTGCAGTAGATGATTGATTCCTGTTTGGAGTTTCATTGTTTGGCAAGCCTGCTACTTCCTTAACCACCTGTTGATTTTGCATCTCCTTCACATTACCAGATGCCGGAACTTGCTGTTGAACCGTATCACACTTGTTCACAACATCAGTTCGATCGGCAGTAACCTTCAGTGCCCCAACAGTAGCTGTATACATCCTTGCAAAAACAGTAGCAGCGGGGATATCCTTAGATTTCACGTGAACATTATCACCTTTAGTAACATCTTTGTTACCATCCTTTTGCCCAACATTATTCAGAACCAAATTCCTTTTAATCTCTTCGATCACAGTAGCACTTTGCTAACCTCCATGTGACTGCACGTTTGATAAATTCTGCTGCTCAATGTTTATACCTCGTTCTGCCTCATCAATCAGTTGTTGCCCAACTCTTTTGGCATTCAAAAAGTCCCCTAGCATCCCCTTGTAACTTTTCATTATGTTGATCATCATCCATGACTAGATCATTAGCATCTTTAACTGCTGCTACTGATTTTCTTTTTAACACACGACACTGACTTTCTTCATGTACCTGATGCTTACAGTGACAGCAATTTGCAGGCAAATTATCATACACAATTGTTTGGAATTCCTCCACGACCTTTCCAGTTGTAACATCTACATATTGAAGCCTCACCTTTGCTGGAAGTTTGTCCAGCAAATCAACAATTACCTTCACTCTTGCTGTGCTAGGACGTGATTTAATTTGTGTGGCCTTGTCAATTGCGATTGGCCTGCCAACTGCAGATGCGATGGACATTAACGGCTTGCTCACAAACAAGTCAGGTGAGAGATTTAGAAGTGAAATCCAAACTGCCGCCTTTGGAGTTTCCTCCTTAGGATTATATCCAACACTCCATGGAAAAATCCTATATTGGTGCTCCTTTCCATTGTGTTGAAAGTAATTAACAGCTCTTGCTAACGAACACACAAAGTCTTCATGTTGATCACAGCGAACTAGAATTTGTCGTGGAGCAAGTAAACCTAAAACACAATGACCTTTAATACCAAGCATCTTCGGCAGTAAACTTCGTAAAACCTGCAAATCTGGTGCATCAAACGACAACTTGATTACTACTGCCTGGTGCAAGCCTTCCTCTTTAGCAAATTGCTCACGTTCTTCCATAGTAAATTGTAGGTTTGGAACTCCATGTACAACAGCCGTAGGTTTCAGTTGTAATTTTGTGAGAGGTGCTACTGTTTGTTGGATTCTTGTACGATCAGCATATGTCAAGGTGTTACTACGATTTAAGGAAACTTCGTTAGGGTTTTTAATTGGCTCTCCCGCAGCCATAGGCCGGGGAGAGATCGCGGCAGCCATGGAAGCCCTAGTTCTCCATAGAATCGCCTGGGAGGGAGGAGAGAGGAGAGAGAGTTGGGGTTTAGGGTTTTTTATTTTTTTTATTTTATTTTTTTTAAAGCAAATATTCCACTAGGCAGGCTGCCTTTTGGCTAATATATAAATAAAATCCCAAAACTGGGTCCAAAACATACAATGAATCCAAGAGACCATATAAAATGTAAGATGCTACTATCTACTACTAAAGATAGAAAATAAGAAACTAATAAAGTAACTACTGCATCATGTCTTGCAGCATAAGTCCATCTCCTGTCCATGTATGTGAATCCAAATGGCAATGGCAAATACCAAGCAGTACCTATATAACTCTTACCAGGCGCCATAGTATGAATTCCAAAGACCAAATTGAATACCAAACCATAACACAAACAGATTGAACTCAAGGCTCTACTGAACTAATCCAAAAACATAAAGTAAGTTCCTCAGATGCTTCCTCATCACACTTACCTTGGCTACTGCAGTATCATCATCAGAATGAGTGTGTAAACACACTAATACCACTGAAAAATGATAATACAGTACACAAGCTAATACAAACCAACTCTGAAGCCAAATAGGTATCAGGAAATGCAAATATCTTGACTGTAAATTCCATTGAATAGCTGCAGCTTCCATCATATGTACTGGAGTCTCATTTGCTACACTTGATATCCATAATAGCCACATTTTCTTGTAGGGCATAACAAACCTGCACAATGCTAACAACAGAATCAATAGCATGGCTGTGCAAAGCACAGACCAACTGTAACCTCTATTCTGCAAATCAGCATACAACAATGTAGTTTCCTGTATATGATTTGGACCGGTAGGGATTCCACTGATATATAATCAATTTCCACTTCCTTAAATTGCCCAGAATCACAAGCGGACTAAACAAAAAAGTTGCTGCGCAAAGCACAGCACTACTGTTCCTCAGAGCTTCCAACTTGTGTTCTAATAAGCGCTTCCCAATTCCCTACCACAACCTGTGTATAAAGCATTCTGTACCCTACTAAAAAGTCCCCAAGTTGAGCATGAAACCATACTAATACCACTGAGCAACCATTCAACAAAGTCCAGAAATGCTTGAGATGAGGTTGAGGCCTGAATACTGACATTGTACTCATCAGTCTGGAGCTTTTCTTTTTGCTATCCTAACTCTCAGGTTAGGAATCTGAGCTTTGTCCATGTTGATTAGAACCTTTCATTCAGTTGGTAGCTCCTGGAATGATTGAAATATGGTCGTCCCTGCAAAAGAGAAAACATGGTTAGCTAAAAAATCTGCCACTTTGTTGCCCTCCCTCAATACATGTTGGAACAGCACATTGTATGACTCCTTAATCTCCTTTATCCTTCTCACTTCTGCCCCTATACACCATGGTGATTCCCACTCGTCATCAATAATCTTCTTCATTACCAAAGAATCAGTCTCCATGATCAAAGGGTGAAGCTGCTTCTCTACACAATAGACCAATCCTTCTACAAGTGCTTTTGCCTCAGCTACAATATTAGTTGCCTCTCCTATCTCCCTTGCTTTAGCAAACACCTACTTGAAAAGTTTTTTAGCCAACTAATCCTAAAAATATTGCATTTAACTTGTAACTAAATAAAACAGAATGCCTTATGCAAAGAAAGCTAGAAATCAGCTAGATTAAACAACTAAGGCTAAATTGTTCTCGATTAATCCGAAGTTGGCCAAATAGGCCGTCAATAAACTCTTAATCATTATTCTAATCAACTTTAACTAACATTGAAACAAAAAGAAACAAACACAAAAGGAAAAACCGAATAATCGATTTATCAAACCTAAAACATCAAACCTAATTAAACCTGAACTTTAAGCAAATTGAGGTTGAAATTCAAATGATGAAATTTAACATGCCTCAGTTACTCTAACGAACAAATGTAAGCAAACAACTAACAGTTAACGAAAAAAGAGAAAACCCTAAATCATGGTGCTAAGAAACATGAACATGAAGAAGGAAAAGAAAACCAAAGCAAAAAATAACAGAAAAGTTAGAGGAATTACCTATGCTCGTTACAGGAATGGACTAGCTATGAATCTGACCAAATCTAACGGGGGAAAGTGGACTTGGACGACCATTAATCAACTGTTCTCAACAAGAACAATTGACTAATGGAAGTCTTAGGTTCAAAAATCCCAGAAACTGGCAGAAAAATCAAAAGGGAAAAGATTAGGTTTTCTGTGAATCTTAGATCTGAAATTCGAGGAGATTGGGACTGATTCGAAGGGAATTGTGGTGACATTTGGAGAGAGGATGAGGAGGTGATTACATGGTGTTAATTTGGTTGGGTTTGGAGAAGCTTCGCCGCCGTAAGGCGATTTTCGGGCGGCGGAGAAGGGCGGAGCCGGCGAGGGAATATGGGCGGCTAGGGTTTTGTGTTTGAAAGGGTATAGAGACGGAAATGAGAGAGAGGGGTCTGTGGAGGTCTCTGACTTGTTCGGACAATTTTATATGAATTGAACGGCCTGTTTCCAGTCGTTAGATCATGGGAGATCAATGGCTGGGATGGAAACCCAGCAAACAACGTCGTTTGGGTTTATCAGGGGTGGACCGGGTAGGCTGGTTATTTGGGCTTGGGTTTGGGACTGATTTGGGTATTAAGGTTGAGCCCAATTTCAAATTAAACCTCCTTTTCCTTTTCCAATTTCTTTTCTTATTTATTTTTCTTTGTTTTCTTTTTCTTTTCTTTAATTAAAATCCTAAATGTAATTTGTAAAATTAAGCTAATTATCTAATTATAATATTTATAAAAATTAGTTGATCCTAAATTAAAAAAGAGAAAATTACTAATCTAAAATTAAAAGCTAAACAAGTAACAATGAGCCATTTTTTTATTTTCATTTTGATAAAGCAATTAATTAATTAATTAATCCAAAAATACGAACACAAAATTTAAATGCAATGCATGGTATTTTTGACATTTTTTCATGATTTTAACAAAATTAAACGTGCACAAAAATGCAAACAATTAATAAAATCCTACAAAAATCCTATAAAATGGCAAATAATTGGGAAAAAAAATCTATTTCTTCAATTTTATAGGAGTATTTTGAATAGGGCAAAAATCACATGCTCACAGCCGCCCCTCTTTGCTCGGAAACACGAAGAGTTTTCGGAAAAAGATAAAATGAGCAACTACGAGCGATTTTTGCTCGTTCGAAACTCTATGGGAAACATTTATTTAGAAAAAGTCTGACCGAACCTTGCTTCGGAGGTTGCCTACATATCTTTGGCTATGAAGGAATCAGGTCAGTGTAGTTCTGAAAGTTTTTGGTAGCTGGGACTACCGGAAAACTGTGATTTCACTACTGTTGCTGTTGTTTTTGCTTGCTGAGCTCCTTATTACACCGAGATAAAAAAGCTAAACTAGCTAAACTAGCTAAACCTATCAACTATGAGTTACAAGATTCCTAGCTATAAACCTTCTAATGCTTGATCTTGAGTCTTGGCTGGTTCTTCTTGCAGACTCTAATCTGAATCTTGATGCTCGTTAGCTGCAACCACTAGTTCATTCTTCTTCAGCTTTTCGAATCAAGGCGGGACATGCAAAGCTTGTGACTTCGATCATATCTTGATCAATGCGCATCTTTTCTCCGCGTCTACACTTAGAGTTCACTTCTTTTCTTGTTTTTTCTTCTCTTTTATTTGGATTTAGACTTCTTCTTCTGGTCACCTTGAAACTTGTGCCTTATGGTAAAAACCTGTTCAGGCACCAAAACAAACAAACGAACAAAATTTTTCTGCCCCAGTTTTTACTAGGAAAATTTTGTGAGTTATTGCAACAAAATCTAAACTATTTCTTTATTGAAAGCAATTAAAATCGGGATTTTGTATCCCTGAGAAAAAGAGATTAGGGAGTGGAGACCCTATATCTAAAATGAAATCAAATGGGGGTCGAAGGCCCTAAGTTGGGAAGATTACCAGGATATGCTGGAAAAATGACCGGATTATGCCGGAAAGGTCCTCGGGTTATGCCGGGGAAGGTCATCAGGTTATGCCGGAAAGGTCCACGGGTTATGCCGGAAAAGTCATCGGGTTATACTGGAAAGGTCCACGGGTTATGCCGGGAAAGTCATCGGGTTATGCCGAAAAAGGTCCACGGGTTATGCTGGGAAAAGGTCCACAGGTTATGCCGGGAAAGTCATCGGGTTATGCCGAAAAAGGTCCACGGGTTATGCCGGGAAAGTCTCGGGTTATGACGGAAAAGGTCCACGGGTTATGCCGGGAAAGTCATCGGCTTATGCCGGAAAGGTCCACGGGTTATGCCGGAAAGGTCCACGGGTTATGCCGGGAAAGTCATCGGGTTATGCCGGAAAAGGTTATGCCGGGAAAGTCATCGGGTTATGCTGGAAAAAGTCCACGGGTTATGCCGGGAAAGTCATCGAGTTATGCCGGAAAAGGTCCATGGGTTAATGCCGGAAAAGTCATCGGGTTATGCTGGAAAGGTCCACGGGTTATGCCGGGGACCAACTAGGGAGTGGGACCCTGTACTGGAAAAGACTACCAGGTTATGCTGGCAGTGACTAGGGAATGAGACCTTATGTTGGAAAACGTAGCTAGAGATTGGGGACTCTAGGCTACCATGATTTTGAATTTTTCTTCTTCTTTTCTTTCTTCTTCTTTTTTTTTTACTTCACTTTTCATTTATTTAGGAGAATGAATGAAGAGTTTAAAAAGGAACTTCTCTTTTGAGATCAACTTTTGCTGCAGAACCATTTTGGTTTCTGCGTGCCTTGCTTTTATTGCACCTGTTTCTTGCAAGGTTGTTTTGGACTGCACCTGTTTTCCTATTTTCAAATCAAAGAACAATTTGTCAGTTTGAAACGGTAGTTGGCTTTGTGGCCTTGATTGTTTTGATCACTTGATCTCGGCCCAACTCTTTCGATGAAAATCTCCATTGCTCGCTGGCTTTCTGGAAATTGGTTTCATTTTTAAACCCAAGGATCTTGACTTTCCAAAATTCCCCATGATGGTTAACCCGTGTGGGGCTTGGCCTTTTCATTTTATTTTGCCTTTATGGGCATCTGACTTTGATTTATTTCACTTTCAAGAGTTTTGACTCTGGAGCATCGGCCATCATGTTCAGTCGAGATCGACTTGATGCACTTGCTGAGGCTGGGTGCTTTTCTTGAATTTTAACTTTTGTCAAACAAAACCATGTTAAACCAATCTTGCCATCTTTTCGTTGTATTAGTTTCGGAGGAGAATTAGACCGAAAGGGATTCAAAGAAAAGTAAACAACGAACATGATACTGAATTTAAACGAGAAGTGTCCCTTTCGGGGAAAGGAAAGAAGGACTTATCTGGAGTGCGTGCAGACTTCAATAGACATGACATGCTTCTTGGACTGGATACCCGATTTGTGCAAATCATCCAACTCTCAAAAAACCCTTCATAATCCATATCTCCAAACCGAGAAACCTTGCTAGGACTCTTATCAGTACCGATGGTTGTAAGTGATTCCTTTTTCGATCAGTGGCGCTCTTTGCGGGTTTTCACCAACTGACCTCACTCATTTCTCTTCTCACCGTCGCCTTATAGTGCTCTTTGTGAGTTTTTTCTAACAAGGCTCTCTCGTTTTCCATTTCTCTGCTCACCATCGCCTTACGATGCCCATGTGGGTTTTCACCAATAAGACTCTCTCATTTTATTTCTCTCATTTGATTATATCAGATCCAAGTAACCAACATCCTCCCATTTGAATATCTTTACCGATTGATCAGAAGGAATTTGAACAGGATTTAGGGTAAAAAAGAGTTTGGATTGAATTACAACTTTGGAACCTTTCATGCGAACCGTAGCCGAACCATTATAAATTCTGCCCTAGTTTCCACTTTTGGGGGAATGTGGATTTTTATTTTGGTGTGACTGAACCCCAGAGAGAGGATGCCTACGTATCCTTTCGGAATAAAGTCGAACGTAGTTCAGGGAAAAATTTTGTTTTTGATTTTCTTTTTTTGTTTTTTGTTGCTTTTGATTTTTTATTTTTTCCCCACATTTTCGGGTTCCAAAGAGGGCAATCAAAGAAAGGTAACCGGCTCAAAGGGTTTACAAAAGGTTAACAGTGTTTGGGTAGCAAGAATGAAAGCCTTCGTCATCTCAATCGGAGAATATCTGTACCACGTAGGGGTTAAATGTAATACCTTTTGACCGCGTATGCATTACCAGCTGTTTCAGGGTCATTTCCTTCAATGTCTCCTAAGTACAACGCCCCTTTCGGCAACAATTTCGTTATGATGTACGGACCCTTCCACTTTGGAGCAAAATTTCCTTTTGCTTCCTTGTGATGCGGGAGAATACGTCTTAGAACGAGTTGCCCCACTTCAAAGTTCCTAGGCCGTACTTTCTTGTTGTAGGCACGGGCCATTCTTCGTTGATACAACTGCCGGTGGAAAACCGCGGCCATCCGCTTTTCATCAATCAGGGTTAACTGTTCTAAACGGGTTTTGACCCACTCATTATCCTCAATCTCAGCTTCAACAATGATTCGAAGAGATGGAATTTCAACTTCTATGGGTATTACGACTTCAGTACCATAAACCAATAGATAGGGTGTTGCTCCAACTGATGTGCGCATAGTTGTGCGATATCCCAACAATGCAAATGAAAACTTTTCATGCCATTGTCTAGAACTTTGAATCATTTTCCTAAGGATCTTCTTGATGTTTTTATTCGCTGCTTCAACAACACCATTAGCTTTGGTCCGATAAGGGGTAGAATTTTGGTGCGTGATCTTAAATTGTTCACATACTTCCCTCATCAAATGACTATTCAGATTTGCAGCATTGTCCGTGATGATGGTTTTAGGGATACCAAAACGACAGATAATGTTGGAGTGCATGAAGTCCACCACTGCTTTCTTAGTGACGACTTTGAGAGTGACTGCTTCAACCCACTTTGTGAAGTAGTCAATGGCGACTAATATGAATATGTGCCAACGACATCCATACCCCATGCAACGAACGGCCACGGTGCTGACATAGGATGCAATTCTGAAGGCGGTGCATGAATCATGTCACCGTGTACCTGACACTGATGACACTTTCGGACAAAACTGAAGCAATCCTTTTCCATAGTCATCCAGTAATAACCTGCCCAAAGAATTTTCTTTGCAAGGACGTATCCATTCATATGGGGTCCGCACACTCCTGTGTGCACTTCATTCATGATTCTTCCAGCCTCTTGGGCATCCACGCATCTTAAAAGGTTCAGATCTGGAGCCCTTTTATACATGACTTCTCCGCTCAAGAAGAAACCACTGGCGAGCCTTCTGATGGTTCTCTTTTGGTCTCCACTGGCTTGTTCGGGATATTCCTTTGTTTTCAAGAATCTTTTGATAGCATGATACCATTGCTGAACATCTGTTTCTATCTCAACTGTATTGCAATAACCATGTATTTCTCGAATTTGGATTTCCAGTGGGTCAATGTGGACATTGCGTGGATATGGCAGCATCGAGACCAAAGTAGCTAGTGCATCAGCTCACTCATTGTGAAACCGAGGAATGTACCTGAACTCGACAGATTTGAACTGCTTGCTAAGATTTTCCACATGTTGCCTGTATGGAATAAGCTTGATATCTCAGGTTTCCCATTCGCCTTGAGCTTGTTGGATAATCAAAATCAGAATCTCCCATGATTAACAATTATTCCACGTCCAGGCCAACTGCCATGTTCATGCCCATATGCAGGCTTCATATTCGGCAGTGTTGTTTGTACAAAAAAGCTGAAGCCGGGCTGTGGCCGGATAGTGCTGACCAGTGGGCGAAATCAAAATTGCCCCAATCCCGATACCTTTTGCATTCACAGCTCCATCGAAGAACATTTTCCAAGCATTGGTGTCTTCTGGAATTACCTTCACTGAATTTACTTCCTTGTCCGGAAAGTAGGTACTCAAAGGTCGGTATTCATCATCAACAGGATTCTCAGCTAGGTGATCTGCCAAGGCTTGAGCTTTCATTGCTGTGCGGGTGACATAGACTATGTCAAACTCGGTAAGCAGGATTTGCCATTTTGCCAACCTCCCCGTAGGCATCGATTTTTGGAATATGTAATTCAAAGGATCCAACCTAGTTATGAGATAGGTGGTGTAGGCCAACAAGTAATGCCCAAGCTTCTGAGCAACCCAAGTTAGGGCGCAACAAGTTCTTTCTAACAAAGTGTACTTGGCTTCACAACTAGTGAATTTCTTGCTCAAGTAGTATATGGCTTTTTCTTTCTTTCCGGTCACATCATGTTGCCCGAGAACACATCCAAACGAGTTCTCCAACACCGTCAAGTACAAAAACAAAGGCCTTCCGGGCTCGGGTGGAACCAACACTGGCGGATTCGATAGATATTCTTTGATTTTGTCGAAAGCTTCCTGACACTCATCTGTCCATCTAATCACCGCATCTTTCTTCAACAACTTAAATATGGGCTCACACGTTGAAGTCAACTAAGCAATGAACCTGCTGATGTAATTCAACCTACTCAGCAGACTCATAACCTCTTTCTTGGTTCTCGGAGGGGACGAATCCCGAATAGACTTTATTTTTGTTGGGTCTAACTCAATGCCTCTTCGATTGACTACAAACCCCAAAATTTACCCAGATGGTACTCCAAATGCACACTTAGCGGGATTCAACTTCAAGTCATACTTACGCAGTCGCTCAAAGAACTTTCTCAAATCTCGCACATGGTCGTCCTGCGTCTTGGATTTAATGATCACATCATCCACATACACCTCAATTTCCTGGTGCATCATGTCTTGAAAGATGGCGGTCATAGCCCTCATGTAAGTTGCCCCGACATTCTTCAAACCAAATGGCATGACCCTGTAACAGTAAGTATCCCAGGGTATGGTGAAAGCCGTCTTTTCTGCATCTTCTTCATCCATCAGAACTTGATGATACCTAGCATAACAATCCACAAAAGACTGTATTTCATGTTTGGCATAGTTGTCAACAAGGATGTGGATGTTTGGTAATAGAAAGTTGTCCTTGGGGCTTGCTTTGTTCAGATCCGGATAGTCAACACACACTCGGGTTTTCCCATCTTTCTTTGGCACTGGGACCACATTAGCCAACCATGTGGTGTATTGGACCACTCGGATCACACCCGTTTTTAACTGTTTGGTGAGTTCTTCCTTGATCTTGTCACTGATGTCCGTTTTAAACTTTCTTTTTTTTGTTGGACAGGGGGGTAACCGGGGTAAGATGGAAATTTGTGCACCACTAAATCAACACTCAGTCCTGGCATTTCATCATAGGACCAGGCAAACACGTCTTTGAATTCAAACAAAAGTTGGACCAATGCATCTCTAGTTCTTTCATCAGCGTAAATGCTTATCATGGTTTCCTGGACCTCTTCCGAACTACTCAAATTAACTGGCTCGGTTTCATTTAAATTTGGCTTAGGCTTATTCTTAAATTGTTCCAGTTCTCGGTTTATTTCCTTAAAAGCCTCATCTTCATCATATTCTGGTTCTTGATTCATTATTTCACAGTTAGACAGCGTGTTAGGATCTGGGCATGAAGTCCGCAAGCATGTCATGTTATTTAAGTCCGCATTATTAGAACTGAAAAGAGAGATAAGAAAAATAACAAAAAATCAGAAAGAATAGAGAAAGAGATTCATAGACGATGAAATATTGATTTTATTTCATTGAATTTTAAAGATAGGAGGGTTTACATTGGAATTCAAAAGACAATAAACTAAAACATTCGAGTTACACCCTGAAATAACTCAAAAATGTAGAAAAAATGGCAAGACTGAAATTACCAGGATTCCCTCCTGACTGGGAACGGAGTAGCCTTCCAATTTTGAAGCTTGGCATTTGGCCCCACATATTGCACCTCAGCGGTGCTCAAGCCTTCACCCGACTGAACCATATGAGCCTCATATAACATCTGCCTCATCGATCCACAAATGTCCTCGATTTCCTCGGCCGTGAAGGCCTCATCTTCTTCCTCTATGTATCTAGGCTTGACAAATGTTTTGGAGAGATGCGGGACCGGCTGAGGAAGGACCCATCTATTCTTTTTACGTTCATTAGCCTATGTCACGTCAGCTTCTGTGGCTTGGAAACCCACACCCAAGAATTTCTCGCTGGCAGTTAGAGTGATGGGTTCCATGATGCCTTGCAAAGATGCCCCAAGCCCTTTCCCGTGCTTGTACCCGTGCTTGATCATTTCAGTGGTGACCATGGTTGACGCGTTTGACAAAAAGGGTTGAGGACACGGGGTTCCTTCCTCACACTGATCCACGACCACAACCCAAAAGCTTGGTAGACTATGTGCTCGGTACCTTCCTTGGCCTCCAGACATGGAACTGACGGGTCCCTATAGATTGATTGCTTATCTTCTCCATGGACCACAATTTCTTGTTTTTCGTGTTCAAACTTAACCATCTGGTGAAGGGTAGAAGGTACGGCTCCTGCAGCATAGATCCAAGCCTTCCTGGTAGAAAATTTTAGGAGGTATCCATGTCTATAACCTGAAATGTCACTTCAAAATCCTCGGGGCCGATGGTTAGGATCAAATCAATCTCCCCTATCGTGTCCTTCTTGACGCTGTCAAATGGCACATACACAAAAATTGTTGGGTCTGATCCTTTCAGTCCCAATCTCCATTCTCTGTAAGTCGAGAGGGGGCAAATGTCAACCCCAGATCCGCCGTTCAACATAACTCTTTTCACGTAGTATCCTTCACACTTAACGGTCAGATGAAGAGCTTTTTTGTGGGCCCCTCCTACCTGAGGAAAATCATTTCGACTAAATGAGATCCGATTGACTTCAAAAAATAATTCCGCCATTCATTCCAGCTGCTCAACCGTGGTCTCGACCGGAACATATGCTTCATTAAGCGTTTTCAACAGCACTTTTTGATGCTCATTCGAACTTATCAATAGAGACAAAAGTGAGACCTGGGAGGGAGACTTTCGAAGTTTGTCAATTACATCGTACTCCGAGGTTTTCATCTTTCGGAAGAATTCCTCAGCCTCTTCAACACTGACTGGCTTTTTAAGCGGAAAATGCTTCTGTTTGGTTTTGTTCAATTCTTCCAAGTTGAGGTGCTTCCTAGTCGAGTTCGTTTCATTCACTTCCCCCATGATTTCTTTTCCTTTGTATGTCACCACTGCTTTGTTGTAGTTCTATGGAACGGCCGTGGGGTCTTTCATAGGCTTCTGTGGCGCGCGGCTGATAACCACGGGCCCAGTCAGCCTGGGTGAGATTACCGGCCCCCCATATATGTCCCCTTTGGTACGTACATCTTAGGTCCCTTGTTTAGCTTGAACCTTTTGGGGGGGACTCAACACAAACTGTCCTTTTCTAGGGGCCCTGGGAACATAAAGAACGACATCTTTATGAGGTACTGCCCCTGTTTCGGCTTCCACAGTCTTTTCTATTCTTTGAGGAGTGAAGTTGCTTTTCTTCTGATCCTTAGCTGCCTTTGCTGCCGCTTTGGGCTTCTTTTCAACATCTAAAATAACAATGATAGCCTTCAAAGCTGGGTCGAAATCCATGTCCTCACAAATCATCCCAGTAACTGGCCCGTTATTATGAGCCGGCAGTGGGTTATTGGTGACATTGGGGGTCTCCTCAAACCTTAACACTACCCGATTTTGCTCGATTAGGTTCTTGACCGCTCTTTTAAGGGTCCAGCAATCTTCAGTATTGTGCCCCTCTGCGCCTGAATGATAAGCACATCGGGTGCCGGGTCGGTAGGAGGGTGACTCTGGGTTTTGCCTGTTTGGAGGTACGGGCTGCAACAAACTCATTGTGACCAACTTTGGGAAAAGGCTGGAATATGATTCCGATGGGTATGAAGTTGGTTTTTCTAGGTGGTTCACGGGCACGGGCATTATATGGAAAATTATTTTATGGGGGACGGGGATTATATGGAGCTTAGTGAGGAGGGTTATTTCTGGGAGGTGGAGCTCGGTTCTGATTGTAATATTGTTGCGGTTGGACATACGGCTGAGTGTTCATTACTGCATAAGGATGAGGAGTCATGGCATATGCCGCATCTTGATGATGGTAGTAATGTTGTGAGGTTCTAGAAGAGGTAGCAACCTCGGGGTTGGCGGGGGTTTCTCAGACTTGAGGCCACCATTTCCACTTCTTTCTTTTTCCGGTTTGCTGCAGCCCCCGACCCGCTCAGGATTGCTTGAGAGGTGGCTCTTATAGCCGACTGGCTCAGGATGCGACCCGTTTTCCAACCATTTTTGACCATCTCCCCAATTTTGATAGCCTCAGCAAACAACTTTCCCATAGCGGACATCATGTTCTGAAAGTAATCAGCCTTTTGGGGTTGCAGGAAGACACTGACCATCTCGGTCTCATCCATTGGGGGTTTCACCTTGGCAGCTTGTTCGCGCCACTTGACAGCATATTCTCGGAAGCTCTCCGAAGACTTCTTTTTGTAATTGGACAAAGAGTTTCTATCTGGAGCTATGTCCATATTGTACTGGAACTGCCGAACAAAGTCTCGGGCCAAGTCATCCCATATGTGCCAGCGGGAGATGTCTTGATCCATATACCATTCGGATGCAATTCCAACTGAACTTTCCCCGAAGTAAGCTATTAGGAGCTCGTCTTTTCCGCCCACTCCCCTCAACTGACTGCAATACCTCTTCAGGTGAGCTATGGTGTCCCCATGTCCATCATACTTCTCAAATTTGGGAGTCTTGAAATCGATGGGCAGATGAACATGCGGGAATATGCACAAGTCAGCGTAGGATACACTCTTCTGGCCACTCAGGCCTTGTATGTTCTTGAGACTTTGTTATATGCTCTTTATTTTTCGAATGATCTCCTCCTGCTCCGGATTCTTTACAGTTCTCTCTTGTCCCGCAGTAAACTCATATCGAGGTTGTTGAGGGTAGGAGTTTGTAGTGGCATGAGCCATGTCCGGTAGAAATGGTGGTGTTTGGAAAGTAAAGGATGACGACTCAAAGCTTGGCCTGGGAAATGTTGGCTGTGCCGTGGCCGAGGTTAGTGGTGAGGTGAATATGTTAGAAGCCACTCCCGAAATCAGTGCCTGGGGGCGAACCTCAGAACGCGTTCTGGCGAAATGGGCTGACATGGTGGGGTATCCGAGTGAGGTATTCGGGTAATTTATAGGGATGTTGGAGGTTTCACTAGTTTTGGGAATCAGCTCGGGGGAAACCAGGTATCGCACTAGGCGGCTCTCTACCGTTAGACCAAGCATCCCACATTTCTAACATGTGGAGGCGCAGTGCCCCGTTCTCTACAACAGTCGCTGACTCTGATGTTGGGATAACCGATAACGGGTTGTCCTCTAGGATGGGAATTGTTGGTAGATGACTTTCTGATGACATTTCGACACTTCCCTTGGATCTTGTAAAGTAAGGGTGCGAAGCCAGGTTACACAAAAACAACCACCTTAAAAATAGAACCTAGTCTCAACAACATACACAACAAAATGGTTAGTTTGAGCCAAATTTGGATTTTTGGTCTAATTTGATAATTTCCGTATGGGTTTCATTCCTTTAGCGTAAATTGATGATAATATACTGATTTTTATTAGATTCGGAGCATTTGGAGGCCAAATCGAGAGGCAAAGGCATCGTGGGTTAGATTGTTGGCTTGATTTGAGGTAAGTAACGTTTCCAAACTTGGTTTTGAGGCTTCGAAACCCCGAACTATGTGTTCTATGATTAATTTTGAGGTGACGCAAATGCCAAGTGACGGGTTTGTGGGCGTGCACCGTGAGAATTGCGGATTGGATCATTCCATGGCGCCGCTTAGTGACTCTTCTTGCTGATATATGTGTTGTGATTATGTGATTAAGTTAATAAGCTATAAATCATGCTAATCACCATGTTAGGGCTTCACGCCGATACTGTTGAAACCCGAGTCGTCATTTCTTGCTGTCATATCATTAGATTCATTGATAATCTATACTCAGTCTTATTCATGCATATCCTGTTATGTCTCAGTTTAGGTTGTTATCATTTGGCACATCATATCATTGTTTCGGGCTAGTATTATGTCATTGTGAGCCCATGTGTGTGAGACTGGAGAGTGATGACTGAGTGAGGCCGAGAGCCTGATTATCAGTGGTAGTATGGGATCGGGCTGCACGCCGCAGCGGAATATTGATTATGCCTTCGTTGGCTTGTTATAGCGCTTGGGCTGAAAGGAGCCCCTCCGGAGTCTACACACCCCCAGTGAGCGTAGTTGATGTTATTGAGGGATGGATCTTCCCTGGACATAGATCATGTCCGAAGTACTTATACCTGGAGATGGATCTTCTCCATAGGGTTGGAATGGCCTTCCTCGGTACTGGGTGACTGTTTTCAGTGATGTGTATATATTCTGAGATGGATCTTCCTTGGTCCAGATTGCCATATACAGTACCGAGTGGTTGAGCACTTGAGAGTGGAGGTACATAGTACATTTTCATGCTTTTTGTGCATTGGTACGCAAAGATTTGCTGAGCTTTATACTTCACACTGTTCAGATTTGTATTTACTTACTGTTGAGCTGAATACTTGAACTGCAAGCATGTCTACTTTACTGTACAGTTAATTGTGTTTCCTGTTGAGGTTTAGTTCGTCACTACCTGTCAGTCTATAGTTTGGACTTGTTACTTACTGAGTTGGTGTACTCACATTACCCCCTGCACCTTGTGTGCAGATCCAGGTATATCAGGCCACGGTAGCAGCTGTTGACTGTCCCAGACGCGGATTTCACCGGAGATAGCGAGGTAGCTGCTTGTCGTTCACACTCCCGCCTTTCTCCTTCTTTATCTACCCTCTAGTATATTTTTGATATTTTCAGACTAATTTGGTTTAGTTATGTTTCAGAACTGATGTAGTATTGCTCATGGCTTAGTGTAAATGGTATTATTTAAGCTTTAAATGAAATGTTGAACTATTTTGGAAATGTGTCGGCTGGCCTAGTTTCACGATAGGCGTCATCACGACCGGGTCGATTTTGGGGTCGTGAAAAATTGGTATTAGAGCCTCGATTACATAGGTCTCACGGGTCATGATCAGGTTTAGTAGAGTCTCGCGGATCGGTACGGACGTCTGTACTTATCTTCGGGAGGCTGTAGAACCTTTAGGAAACTTCACATTCTTGAATTCTTGTCGTGCGAATCTGTTGATTCTTGTAACTAAACTTCTGTTATTCTATTCTCCCACAGATGGTGAGGACACGTGCTACTGGCCAGGACGGATGACCACCGGTACCACCAGTTGGGGCCACTAGAGGCCGAGGTCGCGGTCGAGGTCGTGGCAGGTGCAGGGGTGTAGCCCGCACAGCAGCTAGGGCAACATCTGCAGATCCACCAGCCTCCCCAGTTCATGATCAGGTTCCAGCGGGGGATGCTCCAGCAGGACCAGCTCAAGCACCGACTGTGCCTATTGTTATTCCGGGTCTTCAGGAGACCTTGGCTAAGATCTTGACCGTGTGCACTAGTCTTGTTCAGGCGGTCGCCGTTTTTGCTACAGCAACTACTTCTCAGGCCGGGTAGGCACTCAGACTCCAGCTGCTCGTACACCCGAGCAGGATGATCAGGGACTGCAGACACCGGAGGCAGCACCAGCCTAGCCGGTTGCACCTGCTCAAGATTATGTGGTACTAGTTATGCCTGATGATGAGCAACATCGATTGGAGAGGTTTGGTAGATTTCTGCCTCCGACTTTCAGTGGTGCAAAGGGCACGGATGCCCAAGGTTTCTTGGATAAGTGTTAGTGGATTCTACATAAAACGGGTATTCTGGAGACCAGTAGGGTTTCATTTACTACTTTTCAGTTTTCTGGAGCTACCTTCACTTGGTGGGAGGCTTATGAGAGGCGTAGGCCTATTGGTACAGCGCCCCTTACCTGGCATCAGTTCTCCATTGTCTTCCTGGAGAAGTATGTACCACATTCCCGTAGGGAGGAGCTGCACAGGCAGTTCGAGTAGTTGCTTCAGAACGATATGACCGTGATGCAGTATGAGATGAGATTCTCCGAGTTGGCCCGTCATGCTATCTGGCTAGTTCCCACGAATAGTAAATGATTAGGAGGTTCGTTGATGGCCTCACTTATCAGCTACGGACTTTTTTGACCAGAGAGAGGGTATCTGGAACTTCTTTTGAGGAGGTGGTTGACATTGCCAGAGAGATATAGTCAGTTTGCCTCCAAAAGCGATTTGAGAGGGAGGCTAAGAGGCCTCGGGGATCTGGTAGCTTTGGTGGTGTTCCTTCTGGAGGTCAATTTCAGCAGGGCAGAGGCCGTCCATTCAGACATGCTCATCCAGCTCGTGCGAGTCACCATGGTGGATTGTCTGGCCATGGTTCTCACAGTTCATATCAGGGTCACTCATCTCTCAGTGCCCTTCCAGCTCAAAGTTTGGCTCATGCACCACCAGTTTAGGGCTCATCTATGCCTGGTTCTTCTAGTGGGTATCCCGGTGCTCGGGGCTCCCTTCAGTCCCCACCGCCGTTTGCCGGATAGGTTGCTTCGAGTGTGGAGATTTGGGTAATATCAAGAGATTCTGTCCCTGTTTTACGGGAGGTTCATCCCAGTAGAGGAGTCAGCCTTTGGCTTCTGCACCAGCTACATCACCACCCACCCAGTCAGCTAGAGGTGGAGGACAGTTAGCTAGAGGTCGCCCTAGAGGGGGAGGCCGATCAGGTGGTGGTCAAGCCCATTTCAATGCCCTCCCAGCCAGACCAGATGCTATTGCTTCAGATGTTGTGATTACAGGTATTGTCTCAGTCTGCCACAGAGATGCCTCTGTATTATTTGACCTTGGTTCCACTTTTTCATATGTGTCATCATATTTTGCTCATTATTTGGATACGCCTCGTGAGTCTATGGTTTCATTTCTTTGCGTATCTACTCCGGTGGGTGACACCGTTGTTGTAGATCGCGTATATCGGTCTTGTATGGTGACTATTGGGCGTTTGGATGCCCGAGTGGACCTTTTGTTGCTTAGTATGGTCGATTTTGATGTGATATTGGGCATGGATTGGTTATCTTCGTGTCACGCTATTTTGGACTATCATGCTAAGATAGTGATGTTGGCTATGCCGAGTGTGCCACGGATTGAGTGGCGAGGTTCGTCAAATTATGTTCCCAGTAGGGTGATTTCATTCTTGAAGGCCCAGCGAATGGTTGGGAAGGGTTGTCTTTCTTATTTGGCCTTTATGAGGGATGTCAGTGCAGAGACTCCTAGTATCGATTCTGTTCCAGTAGCAAGGGACTTCCCGGATGTGTTTCCTGTAGACCTGCCGGGCATGCCACCGGACAGGGATATTGACTTTGGTATTGATTTGGTGTCGGGCACTCAGCCCATTTTTATTCTACCGTATCGTATGGCACCGGCGGAGTTGAAGGAGATGAAGGAGCAGCTTCAGGAACTCCTTGATAAGGGGTTTATTCGGTCTAGTGTGTCACCGTGGGGTGTGCCTATCCTATTTGTGAAGAAGAAGTATGGCACTATGAGTATGTGCATTGATTACAGGCGGTTGAACAAAGTCACAATCAAGAACAAGTATCATTTGCCTCGTATTGATGATTTATTCGACCAGCTTCAGGGAGCAAGAGTGTTGTCCAAGATTGATCTCTGGTCAGGGTATCACCAGTTGAAGATCAGGAACTCGGATTCTTAAGACAGCTTTCAGGACCCGATATGGTCATTATGAGTTCCTTGTGATGTCTTTTGGGCTAACCAATGCCCCAACAACATTCATGCATTTGATGAACAACGTGTTTGTTATTGTATTCATCGATGATATTTTGGTGTGCTCGTGTAGCCAGGAGGAGCACGCTGAGCATTTGAGAGTTGTATTGTAGTGGTTGAGGGAGGACAAGCTTTATGCAAAGTTCTCCAAGTGTGAGTTTTGTCTTAGTTCAGTGGCTTTCTTGGGGCACGTGGTGTCTAGTGAGGGTATTCAGGTTGATCCGAAAAAGATAGAGGCAGTTCAGAGTTGGCCCAAACCGTCCTCAGCCATAGAGATTCGCAGCTTTCTTGGCTCGGTGAGTTATTAGCGTCTGTGTTTTTAGGGATTTGTTTCTATAGCGTCACCCTTGACCAAATTGACTCAAAAGGGTGCTCCTTTCATGTGGTCGGATGAGTGTGAGGCGAGCTTTCAGAAGCTCAAAACTACCTTGACCACAGCTCCAGTGTTAGTTTTTCCATCAGCTTCAGGTTCTTATGCAGTATATTGTGATGCTTCTCGAGTTGGTAATGGGTGTGTGTTGATGCAGGAGGGTAGAGTAATTGCTTATGCTTCTCGGCAGTTGAATCCCCATGAGAAGAACTACCCTGTTCATGATTCGGAGTTGGATGCCATTGTTCACACGTTGAAGATTTGGAGGCATTATCTCTATGGCATGTCTTGTGAGGTGTTTACTGATCATCGTAGCCTCCAGCACTTGTTCAAGCAGAAAGATCTCAATTTGAGGCAGCGGAGGTGGTTGGAGCTGCTAAAGGACTATGATATTACTATCTTGTACCATCCGGGGAAGGCCAATATAGTGGCCAATGCTTTGAGTAGGAAGGCGGTGAGTATGGACAGTTTGGCATATATTTTTGTTTGGGAGAGGCCTCTTGCGGTTTTTGTCCAGGCTTTGGCCAATCGGTTTGTGCGATTAGATATTTTGGAGCCCAGTCGGATCTTAGCTTGTTTGGTTTCTCGGTCTTCCTTGTTTGATTGTATCAGAGAGCGCTAGTATGATGATCCTCATTTGCTTGTCCTCAAGGACAGAGTTCAGCACGGCGATGCCAGAGATGTGTCTATAAGTGATGACGGAGTATTGAGGATGCAAGGACGGATATGTGTGCCCAATGTGGATGGGCTTCGAGAGTTGATCCTGGAGGAGGCCCATAGCTCGCCGTATTCCATCCATCCGGGTGCCATGAAGATGTATTATGATTTGAGATAGCACTACCGGTGGAAAAGAATGAAAAAGGATATAGTGGGATTTGTAGCTCGGTGCCTCAATTGTCAGCGGGTGAAATATGAGCATCGGAGATCGAGTGGCGTGCTTCAGCAGATGGATATTCCAGAGTGGAAGTGGGAGCGGATCACCATGGATTTTGTATTTGGACTCCCATGGATTTTGAGAAAGTTCGATGCTATTTGGATGATTGTGGATCGGCTGACCAAGTCCACGCACTTCATTCCGGTGTGTACTACCTATTTTTCAAAGCGGTTAGCTGAGATTCATATCCGAGAGATTGTTCGCCTGCATGGTGTCCCAGTTTCCATAATTTCAGATAGAGGTACTCAATTCAAATTGCAGTTTTGGAGAGCCGTACAACGAGAGTTGGGTACTCAAGTTGAGTTGAGCACAACTTTTCACCCTCAGCCGGATGGACAGTCCGAGCACACAATTAATATATTGGAGGACATGTTGCGCGCTAGTGTCATTGATTTTGGGGGTTCATGGGACCAGTTTCTACCGCTCGCGGAGTTTGCTTACAACAATAGTTATAAGTCGAGTATTCAGATGGCTCCATATGAGGCTTTATATGGGAGACGGTGTAGATCTCCAGTAGGTTGGTTTGAGCCGAGAAAGGCTAGGCTTTTGGGTACAGACTTGGTACAGGATGCTTTGGACAAGGTGAAAGTGATTCAGGAGCGATTTCGTACGGTGCAGTCAAGACAAAAGCGTTATGCTGACAGGAAGGTTCGAGATGTGTCTTATATGGTTGGGGAGAAGGTTCTACTGAAGGTTTCACCTATGAAGAGTGTTTGAGATTTAGGAAGAAGGGCAAATTGAGCCCTCGGTTCATTGGGCCTTTTGAGGTGCTTCGGAGGATTGGGGAGGTTGCTTATGAGGTTGCCTTGCCACCTAGCTTGTCTAGCATGCATCTGGTTATTCATGTTTCTAAGCTCCAGAAGTACATTGGCGACCGGTCTCATGTTTTGGATTTCAACACGGTTTAGTTAGACGGTGATTTGACTTATGATGTGAAGCCAGTGGCTATTTTGGAGCGGCAGGTCTGAAAGTTGAGATCAAAGGACATAGCATCAGTGAAAGTGCAGTGGAGAGGTCAGCCCGTGGAGGAGGCTACTTGGAAGACCGAGCGAGAGATGCGGAGAAGATATCCACACCTGTTTGAGGCTTCAGGTATGTTTCCAGACTCGTTCGAGGTCGAACGTTTGTTTAAGAGGGGGAGGATATAACGACCCGGCCGACCGTTTCTGTGATGACCCAAAAGGTCATCATTTGTTTTGAAAATAAATTCTATGTTTCGAGGCCTTAAAACCTCCTTTTTGTCTCACCACAATTTACGTGCGCAGTCCGGGCGCGTATCCAGAAGTCCATTATGTGAAAATCTGTAAAAAAAAAAAAGATAAATTTTTCTTTTAAAATGAATTTAAGTTGACTTCGGTCAACATTTTAGGTAAACGGACCCGGACCCGTGATTTGACAGTCCCGGAGGGTCCATAGGGAAATATGGGACTTGGGCGTATGCCTGGAATCGAATTCCAAGGTCCCAAGCCCGAGAAATGAATTTTTGAAGAAAATTGTTTAACTAAAATATTTAGAGTTTTTGGAAATTTTAATGTATTGGAATTTGATGGTACGGGCCCGTATTTTGGTTCCGAAGCCCGGTACAGGTCTTATATGGGATTTAAGTTGAGCCTGTAAAATTTGGTAAGAAACGGACTTGAAATGACGTGAATCGGACCATCGGTTGTTAAAATTTGAACTTAAGAGTTCATGAGATTTTTCTTTGATTTTGATATTAAATTCATAGTTATTGATGTTATTTTGATGATTTGACCGCACGAGCAAGTCCGTATGATGTTTTTGGACTTGTGTGCATGTTTAGTTTGGAGCCCCGAGGGCTCGGGTGAGTTTTGGATAGGCCACATAGTGAAATTTGGACTTAGGAAATTGCTGGTGTGTTGCAAGTCTGCAGGCTTCGCAATTGCGAAGCCTGGCTCGCAAATGCAAAGCTGTATCGCAAATGCGAAGATGGTCTGGGCTGGCCTTGGTTGCAAATGCGACACATTTATCGCAAATGCGACATCGCAAATGCGAAGGTGACCGGATTTCTTCTGGGTCGCAAATGCGACTAAATCTTCGCATTTGCGAAGTCAACAGGTTCTGAAGGGGTTCGCAATTGCGGCATCAGAGACCAATTAATTGAGACTTAGACGCATTTTCATCCATTTTTCAAACCTTCTCAAAACCTAAACACCTTTGGGCGATTTTTCAAAGACAACTACTCTTCCAAATCATTTGTAAGTCATTTCTAACTCATTTCTTTCAATCTAATCCATCTTTTTACATGATTTCAACTCAAAATCAAGGATTTTCATGGGGGAAATTGGGTGTTTTGGGTAGAACCTAGGATTTTCAAATTTTGGGGATTTGGACCTCGATTTGAGGTTCGATTTCAAAACAAATTATTTATTTGAGTTCGTGGGTGAATGCGTAGTCGGGTTTTGTTCGAACCTCGGGTTTTGACCATGTGGGCCCGGGGTCGATTTTTGACTTTTTGGGAAAAACTTTAGAAAACCTGTTTTCATGCATTAGAATTGATTCATTTAGCATTTATTGATATCGTTAAGTATATTGTGGCTAGATACAAGCGAATTGGTGGTGGAAACAAGAGGTGAAGGGGTAGTTGAGGCTTGAATTGTGTTCGTGGCATCGAGGTAAGTGTTTGGTCTAACCTTAGCTTGAGGGATTAGGAGTTGTGTCTTATTTGCTATGTGTTAATTGTTGAGTACGACATATATGCATGGTGACAAGTATCTATACGTCGGTGTCAAGCATGCCCGTGAGTATTATACTTTGATAAATGTGACTCTGTTTCATATTGTTCAAGCTTTATATGATGATTTCTATTGTTGAACAAGGCTTGTGAAAGTATTAGTGGTAATTGAACATTGTAGAGCCTTGGCTCAAGTGGTGAATTGAGTTGTGGAAGTATTATTGGTAATTGATTATTGTAGAGCGTTGGCTCAAGTTATGAATTGAGCTGTGAAGTAATTGTGGAAAAGAGAAAAGGTTTATGAAATTATCTTCCTCACCGGGATGTTATTGCTTTGATATTATCTTCCTTACCGGGATATTATTGCTTTTGATATTGTTGTTATGCTATTGTTCCCTTGCCGGGATTTCATGGTGAATTTTATTGATTCCCTTGCCCTTATTGCTTTGTGATTGTTGTTTGGGTAAGGAAGAGTGTAAAAGCACGAAGGGTGATGCCGTGCATGATATTTGTGAGAGAGTGTTAATGCACGAAGGGTGATGACGTGCCAATATTGTGAGGTTAAAGCACGAAGGGTGATGCCGTGCCGCACGATGTACAATGCTGTACCATGATATGAGTGATAATGCATGGAGGATAATTCAGTGCCATGATTATGTGAGGTAAATGCACGTAGAGTGATGCCGTGCCGATTATATTGATTCTTATGGTGAGGACGAGAGTAAAAGCATGAAGGGTGATGCCGTGCACTTGTATTTGATTTCCTTATTCTTGTTATTAATTGAGTTATGGTGTTCTTTACGGTTATTTATTGGTTTTCTGTTGCTACTTGATTTCCCCGCAGCATGTTTCCCCCCTCCTATCTTTCCCTGTATAATTCTGCCATTATTTTTTTCCGCTATCTATGATTTAAATGCACAGGTTTATTTGGTAGTCTGCTCCTAGCGTCGTCACTACTTTGCCGAGGTTAGGGTAGGCACTTACCAGCACATGGGGTCGGTTGTGCTGATACTACACTCTGCACTGTGTGCAGATCCCGGTGCTGCAGCTTATGGACCACAGTGAGGTTGCTGCTTCCAGATTGTCAGGCGACCCGAGGTAGTCCTGCAGGCATCTGCAGGCCTTGGCGTCTCCTTCTATCATTTTCTTTCTGTTTTCACTTATTCCGAGATAGATTCGTGTAATTCTATTCAGACCTTATTTGTAGTATTTTTAGACAGTCTGTGAGATTGTGACACCAATTCTGGGTAGAGGTTTACTTAGACTTCCGCAGTTTGTATTAATCTAAATTATCATATTTCGTCTTCCGCACTGTTCTTTGTTATTATTATTTCCATTGTTTTTATTATGTTATTTGAAATTGTTAAGGGATTTAAAATGAAAATGGTTAAATAACTAGCTTGCGTAGCTTTCACTAGTAGGCGCCATCACGACTCCCGAGGGTGGTGAATCTGGGTCGTGACAAGTTGGTATCAGAGCTCTAGGTTTCTTAGGTCTCACAATTCACGGACAAGCTTAGCAGAGTCTGAGGGATCGGTACGGACACGTCTGTATTTATCCCCATGAGGCTACAGAGTTAGGAAAAACTTCACATCTATTTTTTCCTGTTGTGCGATTTGGTTTCTCAATGCTAATTGAACTTCTATTCTGTTATTTCGCAGATGGCGAGAACACGCGCTTCTTCATTCACTGATTAGCAGCCCGAGCCCCCAGCGGTAGCATCTACGAGGGGCGGAGGGCGAGGCTGAGGCCGTGCTAGGGGCCGAGGTAGGGGCAGAGCTCAGCCCAGAGCAGCAGCACCAGTGGCGGAGCCTCAGGTTAAGTTTGATGAGGAGTTTCCAGCCCAGACAGTTCCAGCAGAACCAGCTCAGGTCCCAGAGGGATTCATTGCTACCCCAGTACTCTAGGATGCTCTGGTCCGTCTAGTGGGCCTTATGGAGAGTGTCACTTGGGCAGGCTTACTACCGGTAGCACCAGCTGTCTCTCATGCTGGGGGAGGAGTGTAGACTCCCGCTACCTGCACTCCGAAGCAAATGGCTCCCCAGTTTCAGACTCCAGCAGCTCAGCCTGTTGGAGCAGTTCAGCCGGGTGTGGTAGCTCAGACCGGTGAGGGAGCATCTATGTTTGTCGATGCTTTGTGGATGTTGGATAGGTTCACCAAGCTGTTCACTACTACTTTTGGTGGTACATCTTCTGAGGATCCCCAAGATTATTTGGATAGCTGTCATGAGGTTCTTGGGAACATGGGGATAGTGGAGACCAATGGGGTCGACTTTGATACTTTTTGACTGTCTGGATCCGCCAAGACTTGGTGGAGAGATTATTATTTGTTTAGACCAGCTGGGTCACCGGCTTTGACTTGGGATCAGTTTTCTCAGCTATTTCTGGAGAAGTTCCTTCCTATCACTCACAGGGAGAACTATTGGAGGCATTTTGAGTGTCTCTAGTAGGGTTCTATGATTGTCACTCAGTATGAGACCAGATTTATTGACTTGGCCCGTCATGCTCTTCTTATACTTCCCACTGAGAGAGAGAGGGTGAGGAGGTTCATTAAGGGGGAGCGAGATTTTTTTCAGGATGCGGCCAATGTGGCCTGGAGAGTGGAGATGGTTCTATCGTAGGGGAGTGGTCAGGGGTCTGACAAGAGGCCTCGTCATTCGGGCAGGTTCAGTGGTGCCTCATCTGGAGGTAGAGATTCTTTGGTAGGGGTCATGCTTCCAAGCCATTTCATTCAGCACTACAGGCTTCTCACGGTGCTCCAGGTGGCCGTGGTTCTCATACGCAGTACTACCACCAGCTCCTATCAGTGCACCGCCGCTCCAGAGTTTTCAGAGTGGTCATTCAGGCAGTCAGGGTCAACAATCTCAGCAGCCGAGGGCTTGTTATACTTGTGGCGATACGAGGCATATTGCTAGATTTTTCCCTCGAGCACCAAGCAGCTCTCAGCGTCAGGGTTCCCGTGCCATGGTTCAGGCACCGAGTGTTCCGCCGCCCGCTCAGCTAGCTAGAGGGGGAGGTAGAGGTGCTAGAGGTGGAGGTAGAGGTACTAAAGGTGGAGGACATGCCGCTAGAGGTGGATGCCAACCAGCAGGTGGCCGTCCCAGAGATGTAGCTCAGAGTGGTAGGCCCCAGCCCCGATGTTATGCTCTCCCAACCAGGCCTGAGGCTGAGGCCTCCGATGCAGTTATCATAGGTATTGTTCTGGTTTGTAGTAGGGATGCTTCAGTGCTATTTGATCCAGGGTCTACATACTCCTATGCGTCATCTTATTTTGCACCGTACTAGGTCATGCCTAGTGATTCTTTGACTGCTTATGTATATGTGTCTACATCGGTGGGTGATTCTATTGTGGTAGATCGTGTCCATCGTTCCTGTATAGTTGTTATTGGGGGTCTTGAGACTCGAGTAGATTTGTTGCTTTTGGATATGGTTGATTTTGATGTCATATTAGGGATGGACTGGTTATCACCTTACCACGCTATCTTGGACTGTCATGCCAAGACTGTGACCTTAGCCTTGCCGGGGTTGCCTCGTTTAGAGTGGAGAGGGAATCCTGGTCATTCTATCGTAGGGTTATCTCATACATGAAGGCTCGGCGTATGGTTGATAAGGGCGGTGTTGTTTGTTAGGATGATACACTCAAATTACACTTTAAGAAATAGTGTAAGGCGGCCGATGTCAAATATAATAACCCAACAAGGTTGGGGTCGAATCCCACAGGGAATAGGTGTGAAAAGGTTACTTGAATAGTGTGTTGCTCGACTAAAGTCGTAATTCTATCCAATTAACGGTGACAAGAGTGTGAATTAATAGAAACAAAAGTATGAGTTGAGTTTGTTTTGAAGTAACAACTAGTTGGAATATTGAGAGTGTACGCAATTGGATTAAAGAAACCAAGGTTGTGTCCCCTTTAATGAAGTGTAATGCTATCGGTGTTAATATGATATATTTCTAATGGAAGGCCCTTTTTGATATGCAAATGATGCCTAAATGACTACCCAATATTTCCCAATAGTTGGGTAGTATTTCCTCTTTATGATTTTTCCAAATGTAAAAGAGTTGCAATTAAGAACAATCAATTTATGCCAAATAAAACCCACTTATTCCTAAGCGATTTTATTAAACAAGGTTTAAAGCCTTGAGTCTTTGATATTTACTTCTACCAAATTCTAACCCACTTTCCCAAGCAAAGCAAGAATTTAATGGCACTTTTTAAAGTTTGCAACCACCAACAATAAATGAAGAATGAGAAGTAAAGAAATATCAACCAACCATTATATATATATATATTCAAATGTTAAACACCCATTAACATAAAACCTATTTAGGGTCCACAACCTTAGTATTTAAAGTTAGCTACTCATGCTAAAATACAAACAAGAGAATAATAAATGCCATAAAGCTTACAAAGTAAAGATTCTTGACCCAAAAGCTTCCAAAAAGTGAAGAATATTTAAATCTTGGAATGTAGCTCAAAAACTAGACAAGATGATCCCACAAAAACCTAATAAATCTATTTATAGTGTACTGAAAATCGGGACAGAAAACAGACAAAAATGCCCTTTCAGGTCAGATATGCGACCGCATTTCTATCGCAAAGAGCACATGCGGTCCGCATTTTGGACATCCTCATCGCAGATTGAAACCCTAATTTCCAGGCCTTCACCGCACTCATGTTATGCGATCCGCATTGTAGATATGTGATCGCATTTTTCATCACACTTTCTTCATTCAGCAGCCTTCATGGTTGGTTTGCGGTCTATTTTGCGGCTCGCAAACAGGTTATGCGGTCGTAGAATGCGGTCAATTATGCGGTCCGCATTGTCATTTTGCGACCGCATATCTTCCTTTGCGATGCCTTTTTGCTCTTTTCTTGTCTTTTTGTATCTTTTTGCTTTCATTTCCATGCTCTTGGGTCCTTAAACCTCATGTACTGCAAAAATACTAAAATTACATAAATAAAGGAGATAATTGCATCTGAAATAAGTTAAAATCTAAGCAATTAGTATTGAAATGTGCCGAAATTCTCCGGCACATCATAGGAAGGATGGATCGATGAGGATGTGTATAGATTACCGGCAATTGAACAAGGTCACAATCAAGAATAAGTACCCATTGCCGAGGATTAATGATTTGTTTGACCAGCTTCAGGGTGCCCTAGTTTTTTCTAAGATCGACTTGAGATCTGGCTACCATCAGTTGAGGATTAGGGCATCCAATGTCCCTAAGACAGCTTTCCGCACTCAGTACGGGCATTATGAGTTCTTGGTGATGTCATCCGGATTGACAAATCCCCAGTAGCTTTCATGGATTTGTTGAACCGAGTGTTCAGGCCTTATTTGGATTCCTTCGTGATTGTCTTCATTGACGATATTTTGATCTATTCCCGCAGCTGGGAGGAGCACGAGCAGCATATTCGATTCGTTCTTCAGACTCTAAGGGATAGTCAGTTATATGCTAAGTTTTCAAAGTGTGAGTTATGTTTGAGTTCAGTTGCATTCTTGGGTCACGTTGTTTCAGCAGAGGGTATTCAAGTGGATCCGAAGAAAATAGAGGCAGTCAAGAACTGGACACGACCCGCTTCAGCTACAGAGATCCAGAGTTTCTTATGTTTTGTAGGCTATTACCGTCGGTTTGTGGAGGGGTTTTCATCTATTGCAGCCCCGATGACCAGGTTGACCCAGAAGGGTACCTAGTTCAGGTGGTCAGACGAGTGTGAGGCGGGCTTTCAGAAGCTCAAGATGGCCTTGACTATGGTGCCAGTGTTGGTTTTGCCCACAGGTTCAGGGCCATATACAGTTTATTGTGAGGCATCTCGTATTGGACTTGGTGCGGTGTTGTGGGTAGTCTTGCGTATATTCAAGTCAGTGAGAGACCACTTGCTTTAGATTTTCAGGCTTTGGCCAATCAGTTCGTGAGGTTGGATGTCTGTGAGCCCAGCCGTGTGTTAGCTTGTACAATCGCTCGTTCTTCATTATTTGAGCGTATCCGAGATTGGCAGTATGATGATCCTCATTTGTGTGTTCTTAGGGACACAGTGCGGCACGGAGGTGCCAAGCAGGTTACAATTGGAGATGATGGAGTTTTCAGGATGCAGCGTCGTATATGTGTGCCTAATGTGGATGGTCTTCGTGAATTAATTCTAGAGGAGGCCCATAGTTCCCGGTACTGTATTCATCCGGGCGTCACTAAGATGTATCAGGATTTGCGATAACATTATTGGTGGAGAAGTATGAAGAAGGATATTGTTGCGTATGTGGCTCGGTGTTTGAATTGTCAGCAGGTAAAGTACGAGCATCAAAGACCTGGTAGCTTGTTCCAGAAGATTGAGATTCCTGAGTGGAAATAGGAGCATATCACTATGGACTTTGTTGTTAGGCTCCCACAGGCTCAGAGGAAGTTCGACGCAGTATGGGTTATTGTTGATAGGCTGACCAAGTCAGTGCATTCCATTCCTGTGGCGGTTTCTTATTCTTCTGAGAGGTTAGCTGAGATCTATATCCAGGAGATTGTTCGTCTTCATGGTGTGCCCGTGTCTATCATTTCTGACCGAGGTACGCAGTTTACCTCACATTTCTGGAGGGCAGTTCAGCTTGAGTTGGGCACATGGGTCGAGTTGAGCACAGCATTTCATCCTCAGACGGATGGGCAATCTGAGCGTACAATTTAGATTTTGGAGATATGCTCCAAGCTTGTGTCATTGACTTTGGAGGCTCGTAGGATCAGTTTTTGCTTTTAGCGGATTTTGCCTACAATAACAATTACCGGTTTGTTGGTTTGAGCCGGGAGAGGCTCGGTTGTTGGGTACGGATCTAGTACAGGATGCCTTGGACAAGGTCAGGATTATTCAGGATAGGCTTCATACAGCTCAGTGCAGGAAAAAGAGTTATGCCGACCGTAAAGTTCGTGATGTGGCATTCATGGTCGGTGAACGGGTGTTGCTTCGGGTGTCGCCTATGAAGGGCATGATGAGATTTGGGAAGAGGGGCAAACTTAGCCCTAGATTCATTGGCCCGTCTGAGATTCTTGATCGAGTGGGAGAGGTGGCTTACAGACTTGCGTTGCCGACGAGTTTATCAGATGTGCATCCAGTGTTTCATGTGTCCATGCTTCGAAAGTATCACGGCGATCCATCCCAAGTGTTAGATTTCAGCATTGTCCAGTTGGACAAGGACTTGTCCTATGAGGAAGAGCCGGAAGCTATTCCAGACCGGCAGGTTCGTAAGTTGAGATCGAAGAGTTTCCCTTCTGTGTTCAGCGGAGAGGTCAGCCTGTTGAGGCATCGACCTGGGAGTCCGAGCCCGATATGCGGAGCCGTTATCCCCATCTTTTCTGCGACTCAGGTACTTCCTTCTTATGTCCTTTCGAGGACGAACGGTTATTTTAGAGGTGGAGAATGTGTTCTGAGGCCTTAAAACTTCCTTTTTGTCTCACCTCGATCTGTGTGCGCAGTTCGGACGTGCATCCGGAAGTCCATTATGTGAAAATCTGTAAAAAAAAATGATAAATTTTGCTTTTAAAATGAATTTAAGTTGACTTCGGTCAACATTTTGGGTAAACGGACACAGACCCATGATTTTGACGGTCCCGGAGGGTCCGTAGGAAAATATGGGACTTGGGCATATGCCCGGAATCAAATTCCCAGGTCCCAAGCCCGAGAAATGAATTTTTGAAGAAAATTGTTTAACTGAAATATTTAGAGTCTTTGGAAATTTGAATGTATTGGAATTTGATGGTATCGGGCCCGTATTTTGGTTCCGGAGCCCGGTACAGGTCTTATATGGGATTTAAGTTGAGCTTGTAAAATTTGGTAAGAAACAGACTTGAAATGACGTGAATCGGACCATCGATTGTTAAAATTTGAACTTAAGAGTTCATGAGATTTTTCTTTGATTTTGATGCTAAATTCATAGTTATTGATGTTATTTTGATGATTTGACCGCACGAGCAAGTCCGTATGATGTTTTTGGACTTGCGTGCATGTTTGGTTAGGAGTTGGATAGGCCATAGAGTGAAATTTGGACTTAGGAAATTGCTGGTGTGTTGCAAGTCTGCAGGCTTCGCAATTGCGAAGCCTGGCTCGCAAATGCGAAGCTGTATCGCAAATGCAAAGATGGTCTGGGCTGGCCTTGGTCGCAAGTGCGACACATTTATCGCAAATGCGACATCGCAAATGTGATGGGTCCCTCGCAAATGTGAAGGTGACCGGATTTCTTCAGGGTCGCAAATGCGACAAAATCTTCGCATTTGCGAAGTCAACAGGTTCTGAAGGGTTTCGCAATTGCGAACCCTGGTCGCAATTGCGACATCAGAGACCAGTTAATTGAGACTTAGACGCATTTTCATCCATTTTTCAAACCTTCTCAAAACCTAAACACCTTTGAGCGATTTTTCAAAGACAACTACTCTTCCAAATCATTTGTAAGTCATTTCTAACTCATTTCTTTCAATCTAATCCATCTTTTTACATGATTTCAACTCAAACTCAAGGATTTTCATGGGGAAAATTGGGTGTTTTGGGTAGAACCTAGGATTTTCAAATTTTGGGGATTCGGACCTCGATTTGAGGTCCGATTTCAAAACAAATTATATATTTGAGTTTGTGGGTGAATGGGTAATCGGGTTTTGGTTCGAACTTCGGGTTTTGACCATGTGGGCCCGAGGTTGATTTTTGACTTTTTGGGAAAAACTTTAGAAAAGCTATTTTCATGCATTAGAATTGATTCATTTAGAATTTATTGATATCGTTAAGTATATTGTGGCTAGATACAAGTGAATTGGTGGTGGAAACAAGAGGTAAAGGGGTAGTTGAGGCTTGAATTGTGTTCGTGGCATCGAGGTAAGTGTTTGGTCTAACCTTAGCTTGAGGGATTAGGAGTTGTGTCTCATTTCTATGTGTTAATTGTTGAGTACGACGTATAGGCATGGTGACAAGTATCTATACATCGGTGTCAAGCATAGCTGTGAGTCTTATACTATGATAAATGTGACTCTGTTTCGTATTGTTCATGCTTTATATGATGATTTCTATTGTTGAACAAGGCTTGTGAAAGTATTATTGGTAATTGAACATTGTAGAGCGTTGGCTCAAGTGGTGAATTGAGTTGTGGAAGTATTATTGGTAATTGAATATTGTAGAGCGTTGGCTCAAGTTATGAATTGAGTTGTGAAGTAATTGTGGAAAAGAGAAAAGGTTTATGAAATTATCTTCCTTGCCGGGATGTTATTGCTTTGATATTATCTCCCTTGCCGGGATTTCATTGTGAATTTTATTGATTCCCTTGCCCTTATTGCTTTGTGATTGTTGTTTGGGTAAGGAAGAGTGTAAAAGCACGAAGGGTGATGTCGTGCATGATATTTGTGAGAGAGTGTTAATGCACGAAGGGTGATGCCGTGCCAATATTGTGACGTTAAAGCACGAAGGGTGATCCCGTGCCGCACGATGTACAATGCCGTGCCATGATATGAGTGATAATGCACGAAGGATAATTCCGTGCCATGATTATGTGAGGTAAAAGCACGAAGGGTGATGTCGTGCCGATTATATTGATTCTTATGGTGAGGACGAGAGTAAAAGCACGAAGGGTGATGTCGTGCACTTGTCTTTGATTTCCTTATTCTTGCTAATAATTGAGTTATGGTGTTCTTTACGGTTATTTTTTGGTTTTCTGTTGCTACTTGATTTCCCCGCATCAAGTTTTCCCCCTCCTATCTTTACCTATATATTTCTGCCTTTACTTTTTTCCGCTGTATATGATATTACTGCACAGGTTCATTTGGTAGTCTGGTCCTAGCCTCGTCACTACTTCACCGAGGTTAGGCTAGGCACTTACCAGCACATAGGGTCGGTTGTGCTGATACTACACTTAGCACTGTGTGCAGATCCCGGTGCTGCAGCTTTTGGACCACAGTGAGGTTGTTGCTTCCAGACTGTCAGGCGACCCGAGGTAGTCCTAAAGGCGTCTGCAGGCCTTGGCGTCGCCTTCTATCATTTTCTTTCTGTTTTTACTTATTATGAGACAGATTCGTGTAATCCTATTCAGACCTTATTTGTAGTATTCTTAGACAGTCTGTGAGATTGTGACACCAATTCTGGGTAGAGTTGCACTTAGACTTACGCTGTTTGTATTAATCTAAATTATCACATTTCGTCTTCCGAACTTTTCTTTGTTATTATTATTTTTGCTGTTTTTATTATGTTGTTTTAGATTTGTTAAGGGATTTAAAATGAAAATAATTAAATAACTAGAATAACTGGCTTGCCTAGCTTTCACTAGTAGGTGCCATCACGACTCCCGAGGGTGGGAAATCCGGGTCGTGACAGTTTCATGAGTTATTGCCCCGTTTCACCCATTTCTGCTTCTTTATGGGTTGTTCAGCTATATTTCATCGTATCGTGTTGGTTGGTTCGGGTTCGGAGTGGTCTTAGAGTGGAATGAGACACTTAGTCTCTAATTTAGGAGCTAAGTTGGAAAAATCAACCGAATGTTGACTTATGCGTATGCCGCGTCCCCTTTTTACTCGCGGAGTCGGGGTTTCGACATTTATTTGGGACAACTCATTTCCTTTTGGGAATTGGGTGTGGAGTTTGAAGAGTCGCCACCTAACGGATTTAAGGTGCGTTAGGGTACCTAAAGAAAATAACTCATAAACCAGTTTGTGTTACCAGAGATTGGGTAAGGGCTCAAAATAACCTTGAGGGGAAGGTGTTAGGCAACCCTCAAGGTCCACAACGGTGGGTCCCGACCAAACTCAAATTAGGTCAATTAGTCTTAAGAAAACAAAGTAATTTAGACAAACAGACATTTTTTTTAAAACAAGGGGTAAAAGGGGTCCTAGGTTTTTTAGCCTATAGGATCACTTCTGTGCAATGCTTGGTAATCGTCCCCAAGTTGGTGTGCTACACATAGCATTAGCGCACAGGTCATCATATGCTTTACTACCCAATTACCCTCCCCTTAATGGTTATATAAACGATTCTAATTAAACGTACTCTATGCGTGCATTACCCGTCCCTTCCTTATGGCCTTGGAGGTGTTTAGGGCCTCTAATTAAGGCAGTTCTAGACTCTCCTAAAGTGCTTAAAAGGAGAAAATCTAAGCGACAAGCAAAAAACAAGTAGGACATTCACATAAAGGGTCAATTGAAGGCTCACTTTTACCTCCTTACACAAGTAGACAATAACACGTCTCAAACAGCAAGATTTTAGATATTTCAGAGGATCCTAGAGCAGGATATCTAGGTGAGCATGACAAACAGAATATATGCAGCATTATGTTAAAGCGAGGCAATAGAGACCTAATTATTTTCCCTACTGATTTTAGGGCTTGCTGAATCTAGGCAATTCACAAATAATTAAACAAAGCACGGTTTTACATTTTCGCAAGATTTTGATTACCCTACAGGCTTGCCTAGGTGTGGATCTGAGATGTCCTATAACATGATATCTAGTCATATTCATAGTCTTAATAGGCGAACAAATGATTTTACACAGGCAGATTTTATTCATTATGTTCTACAAACATGCTGTCTAAGTGCTGAACATTATAGGATTGATTTTACACGCATTTATCTTTACGAACAGATATCTAGGTGCTGGGACTGTTTTTAAAACCCTACCTTATAGACATGGTTGTTACTGATTTTATACGATATAGATATGCTATTTAGGTGAATGCAATAAAAACCTAAAGCATGGTTTCTAACGCACATAAGACAATGAATTTGATTATTAGGCAGGATTAGTAGCAACGTAGTGACAGGACTTCTAAGTGGACATGATTATGCAGAACTTTTAGAAAGCAGAAGTTTCGGAAACAGATACACCTATAAACATATTCTCTAGTGCGCAAAACAACCTATAAGCATGGTTTCTAATGCAAGTAGACAAGCATCATAATCCTAAGAGCATGATTTCTACCCGATTTGCCCACAAATATATAAAAATCCCTCCCTTTTACTAATATCTCCAATATTTGTTTACAATAATTATTATTACAGACCATGAATAAATTATAAAAATTAGTAATACTATACTATAGGGAGCCTGGATAGGCCCAAAGTAAACCTGGAAAAACCAGGCCTTCAAACAGTCCAAAGTACCATATCTCATAGTGCCCAAGAGAGGGTATCCTGGTGTGTCAAAGTTTCCCAAGGGCCTCAGGGACCCCGGGCAGTGCTCACACCAAGATCCTTTTAAAGAGAAGTAGTTTTGGTGCAGTGTTGAAGGGTCAGCCCCAGTGTGCCAGAGTTCGGAGGAATCTTATGTATTCCTAGGCAATACACAAACTAGAGGGGCAGAATCCTAAGTATTCTAAGAGTAGGAGTGAGAGTGCTTGAAAGTTTAGAAATAGTTTGAAGAAAATAGTTCAGAAGTAAAACAGTCCAGAAGTAAAGCAGTTTGAGAGTGAAACAGTTCAGGAGTAAAAAAACAGTTAGAAGCATTCTGAAACAAAGGGTCTCAGCAGAAACATAGCCACAAAGCAAAGGCCCATATTGTCCAGATTTAACAGAAGGGGTTTAACCCTGAACCCCATCAATCCACAATAGATAGGATCAATTAGTTTAACAAGGTTTCTCATAGTCTTGATCCCTTAGCTATTATAGGTTAACATACATGCAAGTGTTGATCATAAGATAGCATGCTAGGATCAGAAAATCACACAGAAAAGCAAGCAGAGTTGAGGGCATAGAGACCATGACTTAATCAGAGGTTTTTTAAGGATGAGCACTTAGAACAGGGAAAGTAGACATAGGTCTAATAGCATAGAGGCAGACATGTAGACATGCTGAAAGCAAGAAAATACATAGGTCTAATTACTAGAAGCAGGCATGCTAAAAATAGAAACCCTCTTGGTCTAATCATATGTAAGTAAAGCATGCTGAATAAGAGTATTAGCATGAAGCACATAGGTCTAGCTAAAAATAGGCAGGCTGATAAAAAAGAACATACTGATTCAAATAACATGAAAGTAGACATGCTGAGAACAGGAAGTACACAAGTTAAATCATACAGAGGTTTGAATGATAGTAAAGTGGAGGCATAATAGTTAGAAATTTGGAATAGAAGAGTGAAGCAAACAGGGTCCAAAGATCTAGCTTTGGCTTCCACCCGACTAGACAACATAACAGCAAAGAGTAGAAGATTGTGATATAGGAAGAGAGCAAGAACTTTGTGTACTTTTCTATGTCTCTATGTGTGTTATTAAAGAAAAAGAGTGAGGATTATATAGCTTTGAGCGGAGTAAACAAATAAGGCAAGGAAAATTAACGGCACATAAATAAAGTATGAAAATCAATTAACCGGTCAGTTAGGGCTAACCTAATCAATTAATATCACTTAAATCATGGAGAATCTCATGTGAAATCAGTCAGCAAGAATGATTGAAGTTAAACAAGGTAAGCAATAAGTCTAAAGACCATATATTAGACTAATTAATCTAAATAAGGCAGGTAGTACCAATTAAAAGTTATAAATGAGGAAAATAGGTAAAATCACGGGGAAGTACTAATTTTAACAGGAAAATATGATTCAAAATCTAAGTAAAAATCAGTCAATCTATTTTGATTCACAGAAATAAACTATAGCGAGAAAAATTGAAGCGGACAGTGAGACAAATGAACAAACAAAGGACTACAACATAAGCGTAAAGATTACCAGCTTCAAACACTCAGAAACTCTTAGAAACGTTTTTGCAGAAACAAGAAGAAGTGGAACCCTAGTTTTAAAGAAACATTAGGATCGATTAATGGTAAGGAAAGCAGAAAACCTTTAAAGAAAAATGCTATAGAAACTCGAAACCACTTCAAATCTACAGCAAATAATAAAGAATCAAAACCCTAATTTGGAGGAACATTAAAATCAGTCGATGATAAAGAGAACAGAAAACTTTTAAAGAAAGATAGCGTATAAACTCGAAAACGTTTCAGATCTACCAGGATCTGAACAGATTCAAAGTGTAAGAGATGAGGGTTTTGAGAAAGTGAAAGAGATAAAAGAAAATCTGGTTTGGAACCAGAGATTCGAGCCATAAACACAAGATAATAGTACTCACAAACGGAGATGGCCATATGTGGATTCTTAAACAGTTTCGAATAAAATCTGGTTTGGATATCTTCGAGATCCCTTCATGAATCAACAAAATCGAACAACCAGAAGAGGTAAGAGGCTGGTAGGGGCCTCAAATCACCTGGGAACCCCATGGAATATGTAATAATCGAAGGGTTTGGGGGAAAATTTAGGTGACGGCGCTAGGATTAGGGTTAGTTTCATAGAGAACCCGAGAATAAAGGGATCTAAGGGCGACTGATTGTAACAAATGAATAGGGTTAGGGGGTCGTTTGAGTTAAAATGGAAAGAATGAATGGGGGCCGTTGATCTCGGAGATCAACAGCCAAGATTATAGTGGTTTGGGGTCTGGTAGAGGTCTTTAGGTTTGGGCTGGGGTAATTTGGGCCTGGGTTTAATTAAATTGGATTGGGGGGGGGGGGGTCCGATTTTGGGTATAAATTAGGGGCTATTTGTTAAATACCCATTTTACTAAATAAAATAATTTTAAAATGGCTATTTAAATAATAAAAAATAATTTTTATGCATGAAGGTGATCTAAAATAACTACTTAATATTATAAAAATATAAAAGTTATCTTTTATATGGGTAATGTAGTTATGCATATGTATAGGCTATTGTTGCAAAATATGCAATTAAAGTCTAAAAATGCAAATGTGATTGTAAAAAATGCAATAAAATATTTGAACACTTATATGAGCCTAAATGATGAATTTAGATGATTAAATCATCATAAAGTAATATGAGGGATGATTTTTGAATATTTATATATTAAAAAATGCAGAAATAAATTGATTTAAGGCCCTTAAAATCGTAGAAACATTTGTGCATGTATGCACAATATTTTGAAAGTAGGCATGCATATATAAAAATATATGAGGGAAAAATTAGGTATCAACAACGTAGAAGGTTTGGATGTGAATTCTGATGGTTCGGATAGCTCCGTTAGGTGATTTAGGACTTAGGAGCGTGTTCGTAATGTAATTTGGAGGTCCGTGGTAGAATTAGGCTTGAATTGGCGGTAGGGCTGTTCAAAACCGAACCGAAACCGTTAACCAAACCAATCCGATGGCTTATAGGCTTATTGGTATCAGATTATCGAGGTAATGGACGGTGAACGGATTGAGATTCTATAATTAACGGCTTAACGGTTTGGGGGCGGATTACTCAATTTTCTTATCAGGTAAACCCTTAATCTGTTAAGAATATTTACATTTACACTTTTACCTCTATGTATATAAAGTACTATTGAAACCCTAAATGGCTAAATGCTTAGTTTCTATTTTCTAATTCTCAATTGTCTGCAGCCACTAGAGGCAGAGAAGTCATCAGTCTCGTCTCTCTCTTGAACTGAGAACTGAGAAGTCGAAAAATCGAAATCTCAATGATTAATATGTGTATGTATGTATGTATGTATGTATGAGTAGTCTTGATGGTATTAAAATTTTTGTTAATACGTGCATGACAGTATGAGTAGTCTTGAAGACAAAATACCGTTTGGTTAGATCTTAGATGATATTAAAAATTTGATATTGATTTGAAACTATTTGGTATTGATTGAATGATTTTTTAAAAAAATTCTATTTGGTTTAGCCGATAAGCCGTCCGATAACCGCCCGATAATTGTTAATCTTATAACAATCCGCCCGTTGTCTTATTGGATGGCTAGCAGATTACTACATTTATAATCCAATAATCGTTAAGATGAACCGTTAAGCATAATTATCCGCCCGATCCACCCGATAAGCACCCCTGATTGGCGAAATTGGAAATTTGGAGTTTCCAGTCGGCAGTGGAAATCTTGATATCGGTGTCGAAATGGAATTCCAAAAATTAGAGTAGGTCCATAGTGTCATTTGTGACGTGTGTGCAAAATTTGAGGTCATTCGGAGGTGATTTGATAGATTTCGATGTTGTTTGTGGAATTTGAAAATATCTAAGTTCTTAGGCTTGAATCCGAGGGTGATTTGGTGTTTTGGTTTTGTTTTGAATGATTCAAAGGCTCAACTAAGTTTGAATGATGTTATGGGATGTGTTGGCATGTTTGGTTGAGGTCTCGAGGGCCTCAGGTGAGTTTCGGGTGGTTAACGGACCAATTCTTGGTTTTGGAAGTTGGCAGATTTTCTGGTATTTTGTTGCAGAGAATTCCTTCATCGCGTTCACGAGAGGGCTCTCGCGTTCGCGAAGGGATGTTGAGAGGGGCAGTTGGGTTATTCTTTGCGTTCGCAATGTAGTTCCTACGTTCGCGAAGGTTCATGAGTTTAAGGCTACGCGTTCGCGACCAGGGCATCGCATTCGTGTAGAGTCAACGGTCATTTGGGACTTCAGGCAATTAAGCCTACACGTTCGCGAGGTGTGTTCCGCATTCGCGTAGGGTCAAGCAGAGTGGTCTTCGCATTTGCGAGTGGGTCCTCGCGTTTGAGAAGAAGGGACTTTGGGTTTGAGGCAGCTTGTGCTTCGCGAACGTGAGGGCATTAGCGCGTTCGCGAAGAGGAAGACATCTGGGCAGAGTGTTTAAGTTCAAAAATGAGGGTTTGAGTTCATAACTTTAAAATTCAATAGAGAGCTCGGGAGAAGGCTACGTTAGAGGGGATTTTCAGAGGAGTGATTGGGGTAAGTGTTCTTCACTTGTTTTTTGTTAAATTCCATGATTATGTCTTGATTTTTAACATCTAAATTGGGAATTCGGGGTGAAAATTGGGGGAAAAGTGGAGGAAAATTGGAGAGTTAATTTTAGGGATTTTGATGACCATTTGACGTCGGATTTTGGTAAATTAGATACGAGTAGACTCGTGAGTGAACGGGCTTTCTAGTTTTGTGTTTTTTATCGGATTCCGAGATGTGGGCCCGGGGACCGGGTTTGAGCCAAATTCGGGATTTTTGGTCTAATTTGATAATTTCCGTATGGGTTTCATTCCTTTAGCATATATTGATGATAATATACTGATTTTGATTAGATTCAGAGCATTTGGAGGCTGAATCGATAGGAAAGGGCATCGCGGGTTAGAGTTTTGGCTTGGTTTGAGGTAAGTAACGCTTCCAAACTTGGTTCTGAGGGTTCGAAACCCCGAACTATGTGTTCTATGATTAATATTGAGGCGACGCAAATGCCAAGTGATGGGCGTGTAGGTGTGCACCGTGAAAATTGCGGCCTGGATCATTCCAGGGCACCGCTTAGTGACTCTTTCTTGCTAATATCTATGTTGTGATTATGTGATTAAGTTAATGAGCTATAAATCATGCTAATCACCATGTTAGGGTTTCATGTCGATACTGTTGAGACCCGAGTGGTCGTTTCTTGATGTCTATCATTAGATTCATTGATACTCTGTACTCAGTCTTTTTGATGCATATTCTATTATGTCTCAGTCTCGGTTGTTATCATTTTTCACATCATATCATTGTTTCGAGCTAGTATTATGGCATTGTGAGCTCGTGTGTGTGATACTGGAGAGTGATGACTGAGTGAGGCCGAGAGCCTGATTATGAGTGATAGTATGGGATCGGGCAGAGCCGCAGTGAAATATTGATTATGCCTTCGTTTGCTTGTTATAGCGCTTGGGTAGAAAGGATACCCTCTGGAGTCTACCCACCCCAGTGAAGGCAGTTGATGTTATTGAGGGATGGATGTTCCCTGGACATGGATCTTGTCCGAAGTACTTATACCTGGATATGGATCTTCTCCATAGCACTGGAATGGCATTCCTCGGTACTGGGTGACTGTTGTCAGTGATGTGTATATATTTCGGGATGGATCTTCCCTGGGCTGGATGGCCATATACAGTACCGAGTGGTTTAGCACCTGAGAGTGGAAGTACATGGTACATTTTCACGCTTTCTGTGCATTGGTACATAGAGATTTGCTGAGCTTTATACTTCACACTGTTCAGATTTGTATTTACTTACTGTCGAGCTGAATACTTGAACTGCAAGCATGCCTACTTTGCAGTACAGTTTAATTGTGTTACCTGTTGAGGTTTAGTTCGTCACTACCTGCCAGTCTACAGTTTGGACTTGTTACTTACTGAGTTGGTGTACTCATGTACCCCCTACACCTTGTGTGCAGATCCAGGTATCTCAGGCCACATTAGTGGCTATTGACTGTTCCAGACGCGTATTTCACCGGAGATAGCGAGGTAGCCGCCTGACGTTCGTAGTCCCGCCTTTCTCCTTCTTTATCTACCCTCTAGTATATTTTGGATATTTTCAGACTATTTTGGTCTAGTTATGTTTCGGAACAGATGTAGTATTGCTCATGACTCAGTGACACCCGAGGTCGGGCGTGTTGTTTTCCGCTTTTATTTTGGTTTTGACTTTATATCTTTTATGGAATTTCAGTTGATAATGGTATTTTTTAAGCTTTAAATGAAATGTTGAAATATTTTGGAAATGTATCGGCTGGCCTAGTTTCACGATAGGTGCCATCACGACCGGGTCAGTTTTGGGGTCGTGACATTTAAAGAATTTAAAATTTTGCTTCCTGTATATTATGCTGGAGCTATATCACCTGCAAGTATTTTCTCCAGTATTTTATCCTGGATGTGTATAATGAAGTATATTTTGCTGGATTTGAAGCTATTTATGGATAATAAGTTTGATTTCATATGTTGGTTCCTATATATTTTGCTGGAAATTATAATTATGAAGCGATATAACTCAGTATATTATGTTGGAGAAGCTTTGTATTACGTAATAAATATAGTATTTCATGATGTAATAGCTATTGTATGACGTGACATACAACTGACTCTAGTATAGTTGCCTATAATATTTCATCTTTGCCTATAATATTTAATCATTTAATCTGAATTCCAGTACTTTACATAACCATTGGGTGCAGTGTTTTATGCATTTTTTACCATAAATTATATTATATGTTGGGAGTTGTGTTACAGTAATAATTAGTTTTTACTCATTTCATAAGAGTCTATATTTTATGGATAATAAATTGGATTTCATAATTTTACAACATTATACTGATCCAATATACTGGAGTCTAATTTTGATTTGTTTCTATATATTATACTGGAGCTCTATAAGCCAGTATATTATAATAAAAATGTGTAAAACAACGGAGAAGTTATATCCAAAATAATTTGCTGGAATATGATACACATTGTCTTGTATTACGTAATAAATATGGTATTATATGATTTAATAGCTATTTTTATGAGTAACATACAAGTGATTCTAATATAATTGCCTATATTATTTCATTATTTCGTCTGGATTGCAGTACTTTATATAACTATTGGGTGTAGTCTTTCATGCATTTTTAACCACAAAAATTAATTTATATTTTACGTTGGGAGTTGTGTTACAGTAATAATTACATTTTCACTCTTTTCATAAAATTGTGATTCATGCATCTTTTTGTTTACACCTAACGTTCAAATTGCCTTCTGTCTTTTCATATACACTGTAGAAGTTTTTTTTCTGCTATATAAGTAGGCTATGGTTTGTCGATTTATTCACTCAAACGCGTTTATTTTTAATACACAAAACAGAAAAAATAACGAAAAATGGATGTCGTGATCAGAAACATAATGGATGAAATCAAACAAGATATTATAGAAGCATTTGAGATGAAGTTTGAAGAGTTCATTGAGAAGCATGAAAAAGATTTAAGAAAAATCAAGGACAAGCTGGATAGGCTGGAGGTGATAGCCCGAGATGGCTCTTATGGTGGTTCTGGAGGAGATCGTCACTTTGACAGTGACGATATGGATGATTAGTTTTGTATTTTATGTTCTTTTTTGGTGTATAAACCTTTAAACTCCAGTAGATTATGCTGGAAGTATCTGGAAGTAGGCTATGTTTTGTGGAAGTATCTGGAAAAAGGCTATGTAGTTTTATTTTCTATAAATATAATATGTTTTTGTTTAAATCTTTTTCTGCCTTACTTTTTGATAATAATTCCTCTTGAAATTCAAGAAATAAATGAATAATGACTAAACTTTTATGGTTAGATATGTGAAAAAAACAAATGATCCCGCATATGTATCTTTGATGCAAAACTAGAGAAAAATACTGCATAAAATATTGCAAAACAACATCTAAACACCAGTATAATTTAATTGATTAGTATAATATACTAGATCAGTATATTATACTGATTATACTAAATGTTGATATATATATATATATATATATATATATATATATTGTCACGACCCAAGTTCGCCCTCCGTGAACATTCCGTGACGGCACCTAGTCCCTACGACTAGGTAAGCCTAACAATTTCGAATAGAAAGAAACAAATGCGGAAAAACTAAATAAAAACCAAGATAACAAAATATAACAGTGTTTAAGATGCCACCCATCATATAACAATACAAGATTTCCAACTGAACACTCCCAAAACCCGGAATCCCATGATCACAAGCTAAGAGTACATAAAAGGCTCTAACTCCACAAGTGTCTATCAACAAGGAAGATACAGAAGGGCTATACTAGTACAGAGAATGGAAAGGGACTCCTCGGTCTGCAGACGCGGCAGATATACCTGGAAGTCTCTACAGAAATGCCTCGCCTCAAGGGTGATAAGACTGAGTGCAAGTACCTGGATCTGCACACGCAAAAACATGTGCAAGAAAGGGCATGAGTATACCACAACGGTACCCAGTAAGTGCCAAGCCTAACCTTGGTCGAGTAGTGACGAGGAAGGTCAGGGCCCTACCGGTCATATACAATAATATATAAGGAAAGAAGCAGTATTAAAGTAACACAGGGTAATAAGAGTAGCAACAACTACAACAGAGACAAATAATCACAAAGGAATACAACCAACACAGAGATAACAACCGGGGATCTCCCAGGATACCGCCCTGCTATCCTAAATATAAATGTCCAGTGGATTTCCCGGGTGTCATCCCGTAGTCCAACTCATAATGCGCAGGGAATATCCCGGAATACCACATCCGTAGTCCCAAATGTAAATACTCAGCACTGGAGGAATCTACCGGATGCAGTCCCGTAGTTCCAATGTAAAAGTGCAGGGGGATCTCCCGGAATACCACATCCGTAGTCCCAAATAAAAAAGGCAAGGTGGGGGGGGGGGGTCTCCGGGGATATCGCCCGTAGTCCCAAAATAAACACACAGCAGCAACACGAAGAATATTCAATTCAATTAAATTTATACCAAGGTAAAACATGTATTTCTAGCCTAGCATGCTACACATAATTCAAATAAGGCAGTTTGAGAAAGTAAAGCAATTGAATCAGTTAGACATGTTTTCCTAAGCTAACAGTAGGCTTAAATGACAATTAGTAAAAACAGGGAAGAAAAAAATACATAGTTACTTATTGAAAATTGGATTTTCAACAATTAGCACATGTACGCACTCGTCACCTCACGTATAAGGAATTTCAAATATCAACAATACCAAATCCTAAGGGGAGTTCCCCCACACAACGTTAGGCAAGCCACTTACCTCGAACCAGCTCAATCAAATTTATACCACGTTCTTGCCACGGGTATCCGACTCCAAATGGCTCAAATCTATTCAAAGTAAATGCATAATGTAAAAGAACACTTCAAGTAACTAATTCAACTAATTAATTCTAAGCTAATAAGCGAAATTAGGAAAAATAACCAAACCCCCCCCCCCTCCCCGGCCCACATCTCGGAATCGGGTAAAATTTACAAATTCAGGATCCTCACACTCTCACAAGTTCAGTCATACCAAAAGTACCAAAATCGGACCTCAAATGGTCCCTCAAATCACCACTCAAAGCTCTCCAATTAACCAAGCCCTAACCCCCAATTTACCACTGATTTTCCCCTAAATTTCATGCTTACAACGATAAAAATCACCATAATAACAAGTTTAGAGACCAAGGACCTTACCTTATTGAATCCCTCTGAAAATCTCCTTGAAATTGCTCTCTAAAGCCTCTTCCCGCATGAAATATTGTGAAAAATGGTCCAAAATCGCGAAGGGTGGAATTTATAGGTTTTGACCCAGCAAAACCGCACCTGCGGTCAAATAGTCGTGCCTGCGCCATCGCAGGTGCGCCCAAAAATGCGCATCTCCGGCTCCTGTCTGACCTCCCTCTTAGACGCATCTGCAGCTTGCTTTCTACTTCTGCGGGTCCGCGGCTACGGTCCCCAAGCCGCAGGTGCGGTTATGACAGCAACAATAAAACTTCAACTGCCAAATTTCAACTCAAAAACTTCCGTTAACCATCCGAAATCACCCCGAGGCCCCCGAGACCTCAATCAAAAGCACAAGCAAGTCATAAACCACCTTCCAAACTTGTACTAATCATAAAATTACCTAAAATAACATCGAAACAACAAATTGGCCACGAATTCAAGCCTAAAAACTCTAAAGACTTCCGAATTTCGCTTTTGATCAAAAAGTCTATCAAACCTCGTCCGAATGACCTGAAACTTTGCACACACATCTCAAATGACACAACGGACCTACTGCGACTTCCGGAACTCCATTCCGACCCCAATATCAAAATCTCACTGCCGAACCGGAAACTTTAAAAATTCAGCTTTCGGCATTTCAAGCCTAATTAAGCTACGGACCCCCAAAACACAATACGAACACGCCCCTAAGCCCGAAATCACCCAACGGAGCTAACGGAACTGACGAAATTCCATTCCGAGGTCGTCTTCACACTACTCCGACTACGGTCCAAATTCTAAAGCTAAAACTCTCATTTAGGGACTAAGTGTCCCAAAACACTCCGAAACACATAACGAATCCTCCCGGCAACTCACAATTGTAAAAACAAACACGGGGAGTGCAGTTAATAGGGATCGGGGCGTTAGTTCTTAAAACGACCGGCCGGGTCGTTACATCCTCCCCCTCTTAAAACATTCGTTCGTCCTCGAACAAGTATAGAGACATACCTGAAGTAGTGAAAAATGAGGGTAACGGCTGCACATATCCTGTTCGGTCTCCCAAGTCGCCTCCTTGATCGGTTGACCCCGCCACTGAACCTTCACTGATGCAATATTCTTTGACCTCAACTTCCGAACCTGCCTGTCCAATATCGATGCTGGCTCCTCAATGTAAGATAGATCCTTGTCCAACTGGACTGAACTGAAGTCCAACACATGTGACGGATCACCGTGATACCTTTGGAACACCGAAACATAAAATACCGGATGAACTCCTGCCAAGATGGGAGGTAAGGCAAGCTCATAAGCAACCTCCCCAACACGCCGCAATATCTCAAAAGGGCCAATAAACCTCGGACTCAATTTCCCTTTCTTCCCAAATCTCATAACGCCCTTCATAGGCGAAATCCGCAACAAAACCTGCTCTCCAACCATATATGAAACATCATGAACCTTCTGGTCCGCATAACTCTTCTGTCTGGATTGGGCTGCACGGAGCCTATCCTAAATCACCTTAACCTTCTCCAAAGCATCCTGTACCAAGTCTGTGCCCAATAATCTAGCCTCGTCTGGCTCGAACCAACCACCAGGAATCTACACCGCTTACCATACAAGGCCTCATATGGTGCCATTTGAATGCTGGACTGATAGCTGTTGTTGTAAGCAAACTCAGCCAGTGGCAAGAACTGATCCCATGTTGTCGACGCCCCCTTTTTCCTCGCGGAATCGGGTTCACGATATTTGGGAAGACAACTCTTTTCCCACTTTGGGAATTGGGTTTTTTGAGAGTTTGGAGAGTCTCCACCTAATGATTATAGTGCATTAGGACACTTTTAGAAGAATTAAAGATGCAGACCAGAGTTTTGGGTAAGGGCTTGAAATTATCTCGAGGGGAAGGTGTTAGGCACCCCACAAGATCCACTAGTGTAGTTCCCGGCCATGCTACAATTGTGACTTTAGATGTAAAAAATAAACAAGTATAAGAAGCACAAAAGGTTAAAAGAAGTGCTGAATTTTAAAGGAGCAATTTTGTAAAAAACGTGCAAGTGGAGAAAAAGGTCAAGTACTTAGTGCAAATAATCCGAAAAGATCATGCGAGAAGCAGGAATTAAAAATGCAATAGCTTTAAAGATTCAGAAAATTTTATTAAACTAATAAAGATGGAGAAATGGGTCCTAGGTTTATACATTACATGGATCATTCGCACAACACTGGTACTCAATTGTACGCGGAGTGTTAACGTGTAATCATCATCTCCATGTCTACCCTTCCCACCCTGTTAAGGTATTAAAGCGCAGAACGGTATCGTTTACTTATCGCATGCTACTACCCGTCCCAATCCTATTAGTCCCGGGGTATTAGTACTTCTAATCCTAAAGGGGAAGAAAGGGATGGGGGCCTTTGTGGAGTTTAAAGGATAAAATTCTAGCTTCGACATTCAAAACAAGTATCAAGTAGAAGGGGAGGATAAGCAAGCATACAAGGCTGACATTAACCCCAGAAGTCAAACAATCATTTAGTTTAGCATGCCTTGACAAATACTGATTTGGTCTTAGATTAAATTAAGAAGCGAGCGGACTGGTTCAACACATGTATTTAAACAGAGGGTCTGCATTAGGCAACTCGGATACAGTTGCCAGGGATTGACCCAATTCATTAATTAGCCAACCCTTGTTTATGAGTTGAAATAAAAAACCTAGGCGTAGGATCTATTAATTTCAGGAAAAAAAGATGCAAAGAGGTACCAGTAGTTTCAGAAAAGATGCAAGTTGATTTTAGAAAAAAGAATTATCAGTTTAAACAAAGGGAAAAGATGCAAACCGATTTTTAGAAAAGAGTTACCAGTTATTTCAGAAAAGATATAGACTGATTAAAAGGTTTACGAGTTTCGGGGGAGTGCAGATTGGCTATAGGAAAAAGGTTTACCAATTTTAGCGGGCTTCAAAAGTAGAAAATTACCAGTTTTAATAAAGACACTAGTTCCAGCAATCGATACTGTTTAAGAACGAATGATGCTATTAAAGACGAGATTTACTATAGGCATGCTTTCTATATGTTTACTGATTTTAACACCCTTTCCTGATATCAATAAGAGTCTTATACACATGATGTCTATATGCAACTTTGTTATTAAGCCTATAAACGGTTTGCCTAATGACATTTATATATGCAGAAATGCAAGAGCCTATAGACATGATCTCTATATGTGTCATTACAGAACATGAATGTTAAATCCTATAGACATGCTTTCTAGGTATTTTTGCGGTAAAGTTAAGCGTTAAATCCTATAGGCATGGTCTCTATGTGATTGAATCAGTATTAAAGACCCTATAGGCAGGATTTCTAGTTTGAATAAAATCCTAATTCATGATTTCTACCCCTTGGATAGAAGAAAAGTAAAGACCCCTCCCACACCCTTTTACTATACTCCCCGAGTTTCATACAAAATTATTACAACCCAATGAATCAAACTGGAAATTAAAGGATACATCAAAAGCTAACAGCTAGATCCGAGTAGCCTAATTCAACCTTAATGTCTAATAACATGCGATTGAGCCACTTCCGGGATCCAGATTTCCAAAGCCTTCTCTTTATCCAAGGTGCTTCAAAGTTCCAAGGAATCTCAGGGATTCCAGGCATTGCTTACACCCAGGATACTACCAGAATTAGAATAGTGCAGTGTGGAAGAGCCGGCTCTCATGCATCCAAGTTCAGAGGGAGCTCGGGGGTCCCAAAGCATGGCTTGCAAGAGAGGGGCAGAACTTATAGCTAAGAGTAAGTGCAAAGTGAAAGGGAATTGGGGGGGGGCATGACAGGTAGTGGTCATACCTAGCTATAAAGTAGGCTGGCACACCCCTGACCACCTGCTTGGTCAAACACATTAAGAGCAGACCCTTGAAGGTCAGACCAGAGTCTGGACAGTGATTAGGACACTGCCAGACCCAAGTCTAAAGCTCAACAACACATAAAGGGGGAAAGGGAATGGGAACTGATTGAGTTTGGGATTCAAAGAATCCAATCCAGAATCATGGACAACAATATTAGAGTGTTGTCATGCCCCGAACCATAACTCACCTATAAAGGGGTATGAGGGTTTGGGATTCATAAAGTATCAAATTCATGACAAACAACTGACAGGATGCATACATAATTTAAATACTGAATTACAAAGGAAAGGGGGGGGGGAACATGTTACAATATGCTAGAAACAAATGTCAACTAAAAGAATTGGACAGAAGTAGGCATAAGTAAACACATTGTGGTGGAGATATGTAAACTAACTGAGACATACCAGTAGAGAAGCAAAAGAGCGCAGGAGAAAGTAGAGTAAACAAAGTCCACAGCAGCACAAGTAAATGAGAAAGAGTTTTTAAGTGAGAGTGACTTGTGGACTCCGATTGCGTTCTGTGTTCGTGTGTTCAAAGAAAAGGGAGGAGATATTTATAGCTTTGAAAACGTGTTGAGAAATAAGGTAACAAGTACCAATCTAACACATATAGGGCATGGTCACAAATTAGAATCAATTAGTATAAGACTCCCCTTTAATCAGGGAATTCTTATACAAACGGATAATAATCGTATCCAAATAAGGAAAGGAGAACCAGCCTTGCAAGCAGAATGGTTGTTGCCATAAAAGAAACAGTAAAGTCATACAATAGGCGATTAAGTCTATGTACAGGATTTGAAATTATTTTTGGAAAGATTCAGTGGGGCCAATCAAAGGAAAAGGAATCAATTAGACTTTGACAGGCTAGTAAAATCAGGATCTCAAGGAAGGAAAAGTTTTTTTTGAAATCAATTTCGAGTTAAATAAATCACAGGAGGTACTCAGTATATAATGCATGCACAAATAGCAGACATGTGAGGCTAAGTTATGGCAAAAGAAACATCATGCAGCAATAGCATCGAGCAGACATTCAAAGCATGTTTGTTAGGCTTCAAGGTGTAATAGAGAGAGAAGGAGTCGAAAACATGCAGAGAGTCGAGTGAGAATCACAAGCGTAGAACATATAGAGAAAAGAAATGTTGAAACAAGGCATCAAGTTGAATAATTTCAAACATACAAGCATGCACAAACTACCCCACAGGACTTTGAATAGCCTCCCAAAGAGACTCGGGTTTTCAAATAAGTTGAGTTTAGAGACGACAAACAGGTGAAACAACAAGCAATTTCAGAGTCCCGAGTGAAACCCTTAAAAATTAGGGTTTTCAGTAAACCAAACAGATAGGCTCATGAACTGAAATAAATTCCCGAAATTAGGAACCTAGAGATGATCAGCGTATGAATCGAATGAAATCTTAACAAACAGACTCAAACAATCACAAAATTAGGATTTTCAACATGCTTACTCAGATAAGGAAAACAAACAAACAAAGTCAGAAACATGCCAAGAATAAGAGAGGAACTTCGAAATAACTTAACCTAAAACCATAGTTAAAAGAACATAGAGTTTTGAAAGCAAAAAAATTGGGAATACTTTGAGAAACATGCTCATAATGTTCAAACACATATAGATCTTGGAGCAGATCTAAGAAATAAATAGAAGGAACCTTAGAGCTAGGGTTTCATAAGAAACCCAGGCGATGAGAAAGGCTTTGGAAACTTCAGATCTAGGCAGGATAGTCGAAGATCGAGCTCGAATGGCCATATGGCTGGCTCGGACAGAGGTTGAAGCCGACCGGAGAACAGACCATCGAGCAATGGCTTTGTCGAGACCCTTCAAAGATCTGGTCCTAGACCTCGAAGGAGTGAGCCGCATAGAAGCCATGGGGAGGACGGTATAAGGCCTCCGATGAGTCTGGGAAGCATGGATTAGGGTTTCGGTGAAGAGGGCGGCTAGGGTTTGGGTGAGTTGAAGAGAGAGTTGAGAAAAGAGGAGGATTCATAGGCGGCGTATTGTGAGGAAATGGGGTAGGGTTTGAGGTCGTTTGAAAATTAAAAAAGGAAAGGGGAGGTCTGGGCCGTTGAATCAAAAATGATCAACGCCTCAGATTAAAAGAAAGCGGGCGGGTTTTGATTTAATGGGTACTGGGTCGGGTTGATTGGGTAATTGGGTTGGGTGGATTTGGGCTCAATTGGGGTTGATTGGGTTATCAATTTGGCTATAATTGAAATGCATTGGGGCTAAATCGTAAATAGCCCAATTTTTCCCTTTTTTAATTTTTTTATAAAATAGTAACACATTTTAAAAGTAAAATATAGCAGTACACTGGGGTTAAATAAATATTGTGTAAATATTAATTTAAAATGCTGGGATTAATTTTATAATTATAAAATGTAAAAATTACAAGATAGGCTATGATTGCAAATTATATGCAATTTAGCTTTAAAAATGCCAAAATAAATTTGCAAAAAAATATTTTGGTGTAAACATAGAATGAAATAAGTTACTCACCAAAAATGATAATTTGGGAATAATTTTGGAATTTTGTGGTATTAAAACAGGCAATAAATTAGTTTTAAAAAATCATGAAAAAACCAAAACTCATGGGTGTTTGCTTTATATATGCACACATATGCTATTTTGGAAGTATTTTGGTACAAAAAATACATAGGAAAAAAATTGGGTATCAACACCCAAGAGCCTCCAGACTCCATCACACACGCACGGAGCATATCCTCAAGAATTTGAATGGTGCGCTCGACTTGTCCGTCTCGTCTGGGGGTGAAATGTTATGCTCAACTCTACCCGAGTGCCCAACTCACGCTGTACAGCCCTCCAGAACCGTGATGTTGAACTAAGTACCTCTATCTGAAAATAATAGAAACTGGAATACCAATGCAGACAGACAATCTCCCAGATATAAATCTCCGTTAACCGCTAACAAAAAATAGGTGCGTACACATAGGAATGAAGTGCGCGGACTTGGTTAGCTATCCACAATCACCCAATGGCATCGAACTTCCTCAAAGTCTGTGGGAGTCCAACTACAAGTCCATGGTGATCAGCTCCCATTTTCCACATCCAAAAATCTCTAACTGGCTGAAGCAAGCCACACAGTTCTCTCTGGTGCTCATAACTTTATCCTGCTGACAATTGAGGCACCGAGCTACAAACCACAACTATATCTTTCTTCATCTGCCGTCCACCAATAGTGTTCTCAAATCCTGATACATCTTCGCGGCACCCGGATGGATGGAATACCGCGAACTGTGGGCCTCCTCTAGAATCAAGTCCCAGAAGCCCAAATCAACATTAGGTACACAAACCTGACCCTACATCCTCCATACCCTGTTCATCACCAATGGTCACATCTCTGGCATCACCTCGCAGAACCTTATCCTTGAGGACAAGCAATGAGGGTCATCAAACAGGGGCTCTTGGATACAATCAAACAAGGAAGACCGAGAAACCACACAAACAAGGACTCGACTAGGTTCCGAAAGATTCAATCTCACAAACTGACTGGCTAAGGCTGAATCCATCGCCATGGGCCTCTCTGCTGCTGTAAAATAACCAAACTCCCCAAACTCTCTGCCTGCGGCTTCTCAAAGCATCAACCACCACATTGGCCTTGCCCGGGGATATATAAAATAGTGATATCATAGTCCTTCAGCAGCTCTAACCACCTCATCTGACGCAAATTAAGGTCCTTCAGCAGCTCACAAGGCAACACCGTACAATAATAGATGCCAGAAGTCTACAAGGCCTAAAACAATAGCAGCTAACTCAAGATTCGGTGAATAGGATAATTCTTCTTCATGTATCTTCAACTGTCTGGACGCGTAGGCAATCACCCTACCATCCTACATCAATACCGCTCCAAGGCCAATCCTCGAGGCATCACAATAGATAGTATAAGACCCGAACCAGGTAGGCAATATCAAAAACTGGGGATGTAGTCAATGTTGCCCTTGAGCTTTCTGAAAGCTCTCCTCACACTCTTCCATCCACTGGAACGGAGCACCCTTCTGGGTCAGTCTGGTCCATAGGTGTTGCATGGATGAAAACCCCTCAACAAATCGATGTAATAACCCGCAAGCCAAGAAAACTACGGATCTTTGTAGCTAAGGATGGTAATTAGGCAAACTCTGCATGCTTCCACTTTCTTCGGATCCACGTTTATTCCTCACTAGATACCACGTGACCCAAGAATGCCACAGAATCGAACCAAAACTCACAATTTTACAGAAACTTAGCATATAATTTCTACTCTCTCAAAGTCTGAAGCACTGTCCTCAGGTGCTGCTCATCATGATCTTCCCAATCCGGGAATATACCAGAATGTCATCAAAAAGACAATGACAAATGAGTCAAGATATGGCCGGAATAAACTGTGCATCAAAATGCATAAAGGCGCTGGGGCATTGGTGAGTCCCAAAATGACATAACAAGGAACTCGTAATGACCATACTGAGTCCTGAAGGCAGTCTTCGGGATATCTGGCTCCCGAATCATCAACTGTGATAAGCCTGAACGCCCAGTCAATTTTAGAAAACACACAAACACCTTGTAACTGGTCAACAGGTCATCAACACGAGGCAAAGGATAACTATTCTTCATTGTAACCTTGTTCACTGGCGATAATCAATACACATACGCATAGAACCATCTTCTTCTTCACAAATAAGACAAGAGCACCCCAAGGTTGGATAACCTGGGCGAATGACAACCCTTATCAAGCAATTTCTTGTAACTGCTTCTTCAACTCCTTCAACTCAGGAGGAGCCATACGGAATGGAGGAATAAGAAATGGGTTGAGTGCCCGGCAATAGATCAAATACCAAATCATATATCTCATCGGGCGGCATGCCGAG
>NC_031989.1:3058885-3084358 GCF_001879085.1 Nicotiana attenuata
TTTGGTTTTTGGTTTTTTTTCAGTTATTTCGGTATATTTTCGGTACTAAAAATTTCGGTATTTTCGGTAGTTCGGTACGTTATACAGCATTGGGTTTTTTGATTATTTCGGTATACCGAAATACCGAAATATTTTTAGGATTACCGTGCTTCCTAGTCCTTCACTGGCCAGAACAATGGTGAAATTAAGAAACTCACTTTGCTTAGCTTTAGATCAAATTCAATGAGAAGGTAAATGCCACAATGAGAAAGGTTGCAGAAAGTAAGACTCAAAGTGAATTCCACTACCATGTTGCGTATATGAGCATTATACGGTATCAGACATCATATGTTCTAGCTTTTGTTTCAACAGAAAAAAAAAAACAAAGAGGGGTAGGCAGTAGAAGAGAAAGGGTTTAAAGAGAAGTGGAGAATTTCCAGTGGCTAGTTTCACCTGTTTGTTACCAGTTCAGACACAAAAGTTGGCACTCGGTAAAAGCTCATGGTAAAATTACCATTAATACAAGCTTTAATTCTGCCCAACTGACAGTATTATGAGATAGAAATGTGAAAACCTAGTAAGACTATTGTAACTAGTAATTACAGCCACTGCTTATCACGTTAGATAGGGACGGTGCAATACCGAAACCTTACTGAAATCGTACCGAACCAAATAACAAAATACCGAACCATACCGAACTACTTTGGTACAATATTTGGTATGCATAATTGATAAACCGAATACCGAAGTACCGAACCATAATTCATAAATAACGTACCGAAATATCGAACGCGCACCCCTAGTCAAGAGTTCATTGATTGACCATTTATCCTTATGTGTGTTGTAAGAAATCTTGAACGGATTGTCGCACCCCTTTTTTCTCGCGAAATTGGTTTTCGACATGTCACAACTCTTTTAATGAAGGTGTTTTAAAAGAGAGAGTCGTCACCTAACGGATTAAGGTACGTTAGGGCACCTATTTGCAAATAACTTTGTCTAACCAGTTTGTGTCACCAAAGATCGGGTAAGGGCTCGAAATTACCTCGAATAGAAGGTGTTAGGCACTTTTCGAGGTCCATAACTGTGGGCTCCGTCCGAACTCAATTATATGAATTAGTCTATGTGATCAAAGCTAAGAAACAAGAAATTACTAAACATGAATAATCGATTGAAAGACAAGGGGAAAGGGGGGTTCCTAAGTTTTTTAGCCTAAAGGATCACCCCGTGAATATAAATAATACTTCATAACTCCCTCGAGATGGGGTGTTACTCATATTATTCAGCGGGCACATACAATCATCCCCTGCTACCCCATTACTATCATTAAGCTATTTACCTGAAGCGCACTAATCAATTCTAAGCCGTGTCCTACGCGTGCACTACCCGTCCCATGCCTATGGCCCAGGAGGCATTTGGACCTCTATCTCAAGGTGGTTCTAGACTTTAACTTAGAATGCTCAAGAATGTAAAAAGACTAGGCGACATACAGAACACATTGGACTTTCAATTATAAGCAAGTAAGGGCTCAAGTTGGCCTACGCAATTAGATACAAATGCACGAAGTCAGATTAACAAAGACAGTTTGCTGATTTTAAATAGTTAAGATTGCAGAAACCTATAGGCAGGATCTCTATATGAATCTGTATTTAATGAGCGGGCGGTTTATAACCTCTGAAACCTACAAATTTGCCTACTGATTACAGGTGTAAAAGACTAGACGTATAGACATGATATCTAGGCATTTTGTGCAGCAACTAACAGTGGTAATTATAGGGTCACATTGAGAATTGGTTGAGTGAGTCCTATAGGCATGGTTTCTAGTGAGGATAATTAGCACAGCATTGAAGGCGAGTGAATCGATTAGCTAACTGATTCAAATTCTATAGGCGCGGGTTCTACACTTAAACTGATTTTAGATCCTATAGGCATGATTTCTACACACTTAAACTGATTTTAGATCCTATAGGCATGATTTCTACAATTAAAATTGATTTTAGATCCTATAGGCATGATTTCTACAATTAAAACTAATTTTAGATCCAATAGGCATGATCTCTAAAACTGACTTTTGTTCCTATAGGCATGATTTCTACGATCAAAACTGATTTTTTAGATCCTATAGACATGATTTCTAACAAGCAGGCATAGATCATATTTTAACCAAATAAAGGACGTATAGGCAGGATTTCTACTGGAAAATAATAATACGTTTTGAACAAGGATAGAGTACCTATGGACATGATTTCTACAATAACTGAAAAGTAGCATGTTTTGAGCAAAGACAGATTACCTATAGGTGTTGATACCCAATTTTTTCCTATGTATTTTACACTCAAAATACTTTCAAAATATCATGTTTATGCATATATAAGCATGCCCAAGAGTTTTGGTATTTTTTTCTAATTTTTAAAGATTTTTAAAATCAATTATTGTCTATTTTGGCAATACAAAATCCAATAATTGTTCCCAAAATTATCACTTTGGTGAATAATTTATTTCTATTCTCGTATTTACACCAAAATATAATTAAGATGATATTTTCATATTTTTATAAATTTATTTGGTATTTTTAAAGCTAAATTGCATATAATTGCAATTATAGCCTATTTTTACGATTAACAGTATTTTACAATTATAAAATCATTTTCAGTATTTTTAGATCAATATTTATATATTATTAATTAGTTCAGTGCTTTTAATTTGTTTTTAAAATCATTTTAACTATTTTTATAAAATAAAAAGGGGGGAAATTGACTATTTAACACATAGCCCATTTCTATTTCAATTGTAGCCTCAATTTGACCCCCCCAATTCCGCCCAAATCAAAATAACCCAATTTCAATTTTAACCCAACCCACGACCCGTTTTCAGACCCACCCGGCTTCCCCTTTAATCCTGGTCGTTGATCATTTCGATCAATGGCCGTGATTCTTCCTTTCCATTTTAATTCCCAATACCCCCTTACCCTAGTTCATTATATCAAAGACGTTGACTTTGAACTCTCTTCGTCTCCCAAATTCTCTCTAGCCTCTCCGAAACCCTAATCATCTCCTACCCGTTTCTACCACAGTCCCACCGGAATCCATGGCATTCCTTCCAGGGGTGGCCTGTACTCACTCTCTCTCTCATCATTAAATCTAAGCTACTCGAGTTTGGAGTCCCGACTTCAATGGCTCTCTTTAGATCTGCCTCAGAACTGTAGATCTATGGCCGCTCCGGCCATTTTCCCGGTGTGTTCGAGCAATATGAGTCTCTTCGACTCAGGATCCGACTTTCCTCAAGACCTTTCTCATTCTAGGATTTTCTCTGCAACTCTAGGCCATCTGAGGTTCTATACTTACTTATTTTCTTAGATCTGTGCCATACCTGGTCTTTACTTGACGTTTTAAAGGTTTTCCCCAAATTTTCTCTTTAAAATTGTTCAATTTCAATTTTAGGGTTTCTGAAAAAAGGGATTTCTCCAAATTTTGATTCTTCCTGTTCCTTCTTTATGTGTGTTTTATGCTCGTATGTTTGCTTCTTACTATGCTCGAGTTTGCTCTCTTGTTTCTTTTCTGTTATGCAAGACTTTTCTGTTCTTTGCTGTCCCTCTCATGCTCACACATTAATTTGTGTTGTTTTTCCTTACTCTTTGTTGTACATGTTTATGGTTGAGTTCTTTGATCTTGCTCGCTTTACTAAGTTCTGTTCGTGTTCCTACTGAGCTTATTTTTTTTCTCTACTGTTGTTTAAAAATTCGTATCTTTCTTCTGAACTTGTTTGTATATACTTGTCTCTCGTAAGTTTTTGAAAAAAGATTTCTGGGCCTCTTTCAATGACCTTGTTTTCTCACCTCTTTGTCTGACTCAATTTGAAACTCTAAGATTTGGGAATTTTCTTTGGGAAAATTGCATTAGGGTTCCACTTTGGAACCCTAGGCTTTCAGACTTACTATGAGCCTTTATTCGAACTTGAATCTCTTTTGCTTGTGACTCTGAAACTTTCAATGTTAGACTCTTTCTTTGTTTGAGCTGTGTGCTTTATATATGAGAAAACTCCTCTTTCAAAAGGTTTTCACCAACCAAGTGATTGATTCTGAAATCCCTTTAATAAGGCTAATGATTTGTCACTGATTTTTTCGATTGAACCTCCTTTACCCTACTGGCTGTTTACTTGGTCTTTTTGTGTAAAAATTCCATGCTTGTGATGTTTTCCTTAAATACATGATCTTCTGTAATTCTGTACCAATTTTTTGAATTATTTCTATACTTATGTGACTCTTTCCTTTATTACCTTAATTCCCTGTGATTACAATTGGATCCGGGATCCTCTTGATTGATTTTCGAATTGATGCCCTATTTTTACTTTATAAACACACTATTATTTCAACTTTCCTTAATTACCCACTATGTATTTGGCCTTGTTTATGCACTATGTGGTTTCTTTGCCCTAATCAGCCTTACAGAACTGATTTATTTTCCTTATTCTGCCTTTACTAACCATTTGCAACTTGGCTCTCCCAAGGCTACTGTTTTCTTACATGTTTTTCTTTGGAACTGGTATGTCTTTTATTTAAATTTTATGCCTCACCCCTATGTGTTTACTTTACAGTTTCAGCCTTTTAGTTTACTTTACTGCTCATGTTCAGTGATTTGTGCTAATTATGTTCCTTCCTTGCTTATGTTTCTAGTATGAATCCTTACCCCTATTCCCTTCTATGTGCTTGAGTTAAGGTCTTGGCCTGGCAGTATCCTAATTACTGCCCAAGCCATAACCTGATCCACAATGGATCCTAACTCTTAAGTTTGGCTAACAGGCTAGTCAGGGGTGCGCCAGCATCCCAATTGCTGGGCATGACCACCAGCCTGCCATGGCTCTCCCTGATTCCCCCCTATGCACTTACACTCACTCTTAGACTCTAAGTTCTGCCCCCCTCCTATGAGCCTTGCCTTGAGACCTTGAGTTCCCTCTGAACTTGGACATCTGAGGGCTGGCATTTCCACACTGCACTATGTTCTTAATTCTGCAATGTTTTGGGGTGTAAGCACTGCCCGGAGCCCTTTGAGACTCTTGGGAACTTTGACACACCCCAAACATGTGAAAGTCTTTTGGAAATATGATCCTGGAAGTTGGTTTATCTCATATTGTTGGACTCTGAGTCTGAATTAGGTTGTTTGAATGTAGCTGGAACTTCTGATGTAATTTTACTTTTCTTTTCTGATTCATACGGGTCTGTAATAATTTGTAATAACTATTGGGGATTGTTAGTGGAAAGGGATGGGAGATGAATACATGCAAAGTGTAGAAAACTTGCCTATAGGTTATTTATAATTTCTGCATTTCTGCATTTTAGAAAACATGTCTATAAGTCTTTCTGCACTTCTGCATTTTAGAACTCATGCTTATAAGTTCTGCATTTCTGCATTTTAGAGATTATGCCTATAGGTTCTGCATATAGAATCATGATCTTAGGTTTTTTTTCTGCACTTCTGCATATACACGCCATTAGGCAAACAATTTTAGGCTTAATAATAACCAATTCATTCTAGATACCATGCCTATAGGACTCTTGCATTTACGTAACTGTTTTAAAACCAATGACGCTTAGAGATCATGCCTATAGGAGCAAATCAACTGAATCAGCTTCGTTTTGAATCTAGAATCAGTCATAAGTCTGTAGATCTTTGTTGATAAAACCAGCAAACTTTTTTTTTCTTAAAATCAATACGCTCTATTAGATGTCATGCCTATAGGCCGCCTCACTAGGCAAACTATTAGGTAATTAAGTAACTATGTCAGTCTTTGATAACTATATCCAGACAAGGCTAATTCGGACTCCTCATCTGAGAAATATGTGATGAATCAGCCTATCCTACGCCTTAATTTAATTCAGACCAAACCAGTATTTGAAGTCGTGCTATATTTGCTCTTCTAAGTGAGGAGGCCTGTATGAGCCTTAACTGCTATTTGTTCTCCCTTTAACTGCTATTTGTTATTGCTTGTCGCCTAGATTTTTTATCCTTTTAAAACTCTGAAAAAGCCCCAACTCCCTCCCCTTTAGGATTAGTAGTCTCAATGCCTCCGGGACTGATAGGATTGGGACGGGTAAGAGAATGCAATAAGTAACGATGTCATTCCGCGCTTTAATACCTTAACGGGGTGGGAAGGGTAGATATGGACATGATGAACGATGCGCTAATATCTCATGTAGACCCTCTTCTGAGGAGTGATTACTGGGTATTGCATTGACGTGATCCATATTGATCATAAACCTAGGACTCCCCTCCCCTTTACTTGCTTTTATCTACTTTCTTTAGAATTGTTTAAATCTTTCATAAATTTCTGCCCTCTTTACTTTCCTCAAAGTTTCAACTTATTTGCAATATTATATGCAAACCCCTTCTATTTGAGCCCTTAATTGCTTACTTGATTATGTGAAGTCACAATTATAACATGGCCGGGAACCACACTAGTGGATCTTGAGGGATGCCTAACACCTTCCTCTCGAGATAATTTCTAGCCCTTACCCAAACTCTGGTTCTTCAAACTCAAACCCTTTTAGTGTCCTAATGCACTTTAATCATTAGGTGGCGACTCTTCAATTCCAAAACCCAATTCCCAAAAGGGAACGAGTTGTCCTCCCAAGTGTTGCAAACCCGATTTCGCCTTAGAAAAAGGGGGCATCGACAATAGGCATGATTTCTAGCACATGAAAGCTGAACATGTTTGAACATAATAGCACATTTTAGCTAAAAAATTAGCCTATAGGCAGGATTTCTACCCATTGCAGTGCAAGTATAGGATAAAGCCCTTCCCCAATTTTACTAATACCCCGAATTGTTATTACATGAATTATTACAGACCCGGAATGAATAGAATAAATTACAACAGTAGAATAGCTATAGGGAGCCTACAGCAGACCCAAAAGTATACCTAGCCAGGCTAGGCCTTCATTCTCATAGTTCACAAAATCACATGTTCATGGACATAAGGAAGCCAGGACTTGAGGGATTCCACAGTGGTCTTAAAAAAAGAATTGAGCATATAGAACCAAAACCTAGTGTGTCAGAGTTCCAAAAGGCTTCAAGAACCCAGGGCAGTGCTCACACTGGGGAAGTTAACAGAGATCATTCAAAGGAGGGACTAGAGACCAAGTCCTAGTGTGTCAGAGTTCACAAGGGCCTCAAATGGACCCCGAACAGTGCTCACACTAGGTCAAAGGACAAAACCTAAATAGCCTTGGCTTCAGCTGGCTAAGAATAGAATTCAAAGAACTTAAGCAAGAGGTGAAAGAGAAAAGGCTAAAGTTGAGGGACAGGAATTGAGGGATTTAAGCAGACACGACCAAATTGAACATATTAGGCAAACAGCTGAACAAATCACAGAACTTAAAAGTAAATTTAGGAAAGGAGGTTCAACACTTAGCATAGAAACAGTCACATGCTAAAAAGAGGTTGATAAGAACATGTTTGCAGGATTGACTGGGGTTATTATTACTAGACAGGTTGAAACATGATTGGGAATTATGCTAAGTATATAGGCAACATTGTGCTAAACCACATAATCACAGAAAGGAAAGGGCATCATGTTATCAATGGTCCAAGACAACAAACACAAATGCCAGGGCATTTTACAAAGATTCTGGATAGCATGAAAGGCACACAAATAGCAGATAAACATTCAAGCATTGTTATATAGGTCTAATTAACAGAATATGATCCAGTTTATGCCAAAGGTTTATCCTATCACCTTAAAGTAACAATTCAAAATATGTTAAGATAACTGTTCTAAATCACAAGCTGATACTAAAGGGGTATGGGATCAAATAAGCATGTTGAGGGCCATAATGACTAACACTGAAAGTCTCAACACAGACTACTGTAGGGATTCAGAGGGGTGGGTGAATAAACACGTTCATAGGCATTCAAGAGTCAATAAACTAACTGAATAGGCCCTAAAGGAGTTGAAATAACTTCAGAACATGCAACATTAGGAGCAAACAAGTGTTAAAGAGACCAAGACATATACAACTAACAAAGATAATGCCTAAACATCACTCGTACGCATATTGGATTATGGATTCAGCAATAACAACATATACAATTCAGGGATATGTAAGAAAGCAAGTGCAGAAGTTAAGTGACTAACCAGTTAGGCGAGAAATACAAGAAAAGAACAGAAACCCACAGTGTTCTGAATCGTCAATGCGAAGCAAAAAACCCAGAACTTAATGGCCTTGGCTTTCAGCCGACCAAGACCACATTATAGAATGAAATGACAGAGTAAAGCTTTATATCTAGTAAGGTTATAATGATTTCCAATTCTGTTCTAAAAGGGAATGGGGTAGGGGTTTATATAGTGTAGAAATCGAGCAAGTAAACATGGCAAACAAATCGTTCAAACACAAACAAGGGAAAAATTATTCAGGAATCAATTAGAATTGATTAGGGCACAAATCATAAGGGTTCAGTAAATCAACAGAGAAAACACCAAATAATACCAAAATCGTTTTAAGGCAAAGAATAAAGCAGAAAACGGAAAACCCAAAGAAAAGAGTAGTCAAACATAGAAAAGGAAAAGTATCAGTTGAGAATCGGTAAGGAACAAAGGGAGGTTCAAATCCTAGTTGATGAGAGTCGAAGATTGGCCAAAAATATCGGCTAATCGGGCCCATATAGCCAAGATCGTGAAGTATATGGACGAGATTCATGTCCAAATTCAAGCGGTCAAAAGGGAAATGGCCAGAATCTGGGATAGGGTACTTGCCATGTTTAGGCAAGTACTAGGAGATAGTATAGATTCGTAGGAGATGGCAGTATAACATACAAAAGGTAAGAAAATCATGGAAAAATCCATGATTGAGATGGATTCGGCGAGTTTTTTGAGAGGCGGCTAGAGTTTTCTGTGATAGAAGAGAAGGATTCAGGAAGGCGGGGTGGTGAAGAATGATTTAGGGTTTAGATTAGGTTAGGTTTAAAGGGACAGGTGTAACGTGGACCGTTGATCTTAAAGATCAACGGTCTTGGTTTAAGGGGTCCTAGGTCGGGTATTAAAATGGGTATGGGGACTGGGCAGATGGGTTTTGGGCCAAGGGTATCGGGCTAGTGTAAGGGTAGTTTTAGGTCCGAGTTTGGGTAGGAATTTAGGCTAAATTTTAAATACCCAATATTTAATAAATAAATAATTTATAAAAATAACTAATAAATAATAAAAATACCATTGTGCACTAAAAATGATTTAAAATAATTTCTTAGCAATTTAAAAATATAAAAAAAATTATTTTCTGCATAAATAATATAATTATACGTTAATATGGGCTATTATTGCAAAGATGTGCAATTTAGCCTTAAAAATGCCAGTGTAATTATAAAAAATGCACTGAAAAAATATTTAAATATTATGTTGGTATAAATGATAAATTTAGATGATTAAATCATCATAAAAATAATATGAAGGATAATTATTGGAATAAAATGCAGGAATAAATGGGTTTAAAGTCTTTAAAAATTATGAAAAAAATTATAAAAAATATTTGTATATGCTTATAAACCAAATGATGATGCATATGCACTATTTTGAAAGTATATGTATATACATTTAAAATAAGAGGGAAAAATTGGGTATCAACACAGACCATATTTCGCAGGAAGTGAGTTGAGAATGAAATGCACAAGAAATGGTTCAGACATATCAACCTCAAGGGACTTGAGTTTAGCAGCAATGTCTCTCATCTTCATAATGTGCTCACGCACTATACGACTTCCGTCAAAAGTCATACTTGAGAGCCTTTTCATAAGGGTGTAGGCAATGCCTTGTCAGAGCTTACAAATTGTTCATCAATTGCCTTCATGTAAGCTTTGACCTTATCGCTATTAGAGATAGAACCCCTAATGTTTTGGCTTATGTGGGCTTTGATGAGCATTAAAATTAAGCGATTAGATCGCTTCCACCGCTCATGATTAGCCTTATCCTCTGGCGTACTTGATTCTGTGAGAATGGGTGGTTCTTCCACACGGATGCCAGGTCCACATCCGAGCACCCTAAAGTGAGAAGGACTTTCTTCTTCCATTTAGCATAATTGTCTCCAGAAAGCATTGGAATTCGAGCATTCTCATTAAAAATTACAGTAGAAAAAGCGGTAAAGACTGCAAAATAAGGATAAACATACATAAGCTATGAAGTACAATCCATCAAAGGTGAATCACGTAAATACCGATTCTAAGTAAATTCTATACCTTCCTGTGGGCAGAGGTTGCAACCCATGTATAGAATTTACTTTACTTTTTAGACTAGTAAACCAAGATATACAAAAATTAATCCATACCTGTGGGCATAAGATTATTTTCAACTTAAAGGTTTGCTATCGCATTTTAATTAATCTCACCAAAATGGTTACCTTCCTGTAGGGACGGGTTACCAATTTAATAAGATAACTGGACTAAATAGATATCAGTATAACTTTTAATCACTAAACTTTATGTGATTAAATAACTCATTTTCTTTTATATCAAGTACTCAAGATGCTATGGCTACTCCTAAATACATGACATAAAAGAAAACTCAAAATGAAATCTCAGAATAATAAACTTAATAATCAACCTAAAAAAATGTTGATTAGCTTCAAAAGGGTATACTGGATATAAGCATGACGCTACATTTTCTTAAAGGTCAATTCTTATAATTAAAAAATATTATAAGAAGTTGAACAGTACCATAGTTGTAGAACATTTAGCTATTCCTTTTCTTATAACATACTTAAGGACAAAACCATACAAATTTGGTGAAATATGAAGAGGAAACTTCAGAATATTAAGCATAATCATTGGCTTAATTAAAATATATTAATAACGTGATAACCAAAGACAAACAAATTGTTATCAACACACTGTAAATACTAGCACCGTATATTTAACCCATCGTGATTTAGTTACCAATTAAATACCAAAAGTAGATTCAATTCTTTAAGTATTGTCAAACATGAAACTTCCAAGCCATGCCACAAACTTGAGAAATCAGATTATGTCAAATATTCATATAAAAAATCAAGTCAAAAGATTGTTTTGGCCTATAAGATCTTCTTGTCAAGATCAAAGGCAGAATCTTGAATAAAATCAAGTTTTACAAAGGCTAACAGAAAGAAGGCAAATCACGATTTCTCAGGCTAACAGTAAGAAGCAAAAACTGTTCAAACAGAATACGAAGTAAAGCTAAAAATATAAAGAACACGATTTCATCAAATTTAAGCTTCTTTCTTAAATTAAAAAAAACTTGATATGTCGGCACAAATATATATACAAAAGTCACAGACTTTATGAAATCAACGCCGAGCAAAACTATAGTTTTCTCTGTAGACTAGAGAAATGCATGTTATATGACGACACTTAATGGTAGACAATATGCATAATCATTATCAACGGATACTGAACAACACGGCTAAAAGGTTGGCTCTGATATCACGATGTAGAATTTAAACACATATACTGAGCCACCGCAGCGAAATATTAATAGGAACGTACATTCAGCCATGGTTGTTCAAGTGATGTGGAGAATTGCCTTGGAAGAACCTTGACAGAAAACCTAGAGCCTTCTAGCCTGTGCCTATCGTAGGATGCCAGACTGATGGAGTCACAGGCGTATTTATAGGTAGGCTAGGAATTCTTAGACAAATATTTGAGCCCTAGGGACTTCTCCATAAATTACGGTTACCCTAGGGACTCTTAATAAAAAACTGTTTCTTTCCATCAAAGAAACTACCATATATGCATAACCACAGAATATTATCTGATATATTATTTCCTTTTGGGAGACAAGGTAAATAATTTATTACCTTATATGTGGGCCACACTAGAAGTCTCTAGAGGAGACGGTAAATTTCTAATATTTTTATGTTAGTACTCTCTCTACTAGTGTGTGTTAGAGGGTGTCACCACTAGGCCTGGTGTTTGAAGAGTAAATGTTCTGGTCGGAATATCTATTCTTGTGTATTTGTAAATCTTGATCATTAGACCGACATTCGAAATAGTGACATTTTACTAGTTAGTGCTTTATAGTTATTTTATTCTTGACATATAATCTAAATTAGAGACTTGACATTAAGTGGTTAATCTTTTAGAATTAATTGAAATCAAAAGATAGAGGATATAATTGCTTAGTTAAGAAGAGCTAGCAATGGAGCTAGGGTGAAGATTTGAAGAAGGATGAATATTTCAATTTAACTGAAAGCGGCATGCTATGCTCCTATAGCGTTTTCCAAGTTAAGATAGAGAAGCTGAGACCACAAGGTCTTTTACTTATAGTATATACTCTCTCTACTAGTGTGTGTTAGAGGGCAGGGGCGGATTTAGGGGTGGAAGGGGTTCACCCGACCCCCTCCGTCAGAAAATTAGACTATACATAACGTTTAAATTTATTTTATGCCTCTATATATTATATTTTAAATTCTCTTGGCACAACCCAAAAACATAGTTCAGGGATTCAAAATCTTTGTGGGGTCGTTGGTTCAATTACTACTGGCTGTAAATATTTTTACGTTGTGACCCAAAAAAAAAAATTCTATTCCGACTCTGTACGCATTTGATGAATAAGCTAAACAGATTGATCGAGTTTGGTACAGTTTTTTACTTGAAAATTGAAAGAGAGAAAATTTAGCGTGGCTCCATAAGTTGATTTGAGAAAAAGGAACACAAAGGATAGATTAGTAAAAATGGCGTGTGGTAGCCACTAAATAAGGTGGTGTTTATTTTTATCCACCAATTCTAATATTAAGCAAAAATAGCCACTACTATATTAAAATTATTTGGAAAAGACATTTTTACCCTTTCATCCATTTCTTTTCTTCCCAAACCCTCGCTTCTCTCTGTACATAAGTGGCTGGCTATGTGTGCTTCTCTCTCAATCTCTTCTGTGCATTTTTTCTCTCAGTAACACATGGCTATGATCTTAAACTCGCCCTTCAGCCAAGTTATTCTAAGTTTACATCCTTAAATGCATTATAACTTATTTGTTCCTTCGGTATAAAGTGTCTTTTAATTCATGTGTTTGTGTCTCGAAAAAACACCATGAATGCCTTTTAGAAGATATTTCATGAAAGAGAAAATGAAGATTCTGTAGTCTTTTATCTTTTTAGTTGTTTCTTTTTGTTATTAGCTTTCTGTTGTATAGTTTGACATCAATCTTATATGTAAATTGCAATTATTTTTTTTTATTTTTTTTTTGTGGAAAGATACAAATAACGTTGGGTTTTCTGCTATATGAATCCTGAACTTACAGTTACAAGTTCAAAAGTTAAGGACACTTGGTCCTGAACTTCGAGTTCCAAGTTCAAAAGTTAAGGTCACTTGGTCCTGAACTTAGAATTACAAGTTCAAAAGTTAAGGACACTTGGTCCTAAACTTAGAATTACAAGTTCAAAAGTTAAGGACACTTGGTCCTGAACTTAGACTAACAAGCTCAAAAGTTAAGGACAATAGGTCCTGAACTTACAGTTACAAGTTCAAAAGTTAAGGACAATAGGTCCTGAACTTAGACTAACAAGCTCAAAAGTTAAAGACAATAGGTCCTGAAGTCCTGAACTTAGACTAACAAGCTCAAAAGTTAAGGACAATAGGTCCTGAACTTAGGCTAAGAAGCCCAAAAGTTAAGGACAATAGGTCCTGAACTTAGACTAACAAGCTCAAAAGTTAAGGACACTTGGTCCTGAACTTATAGAACAAGTTCAAAAGTTAAGGACATGTAGTCCTGAAGTCCTTAAGTTAAGTTCAAAAGTTAAGAACATGTAGTCTTGAAGTTCTGAAGTTAAGGACATGTAGTCCTGAACTTAGAGTTCCAAGTTCAAAAGTTAAGGACATGTAGTCCTGAAGTTAATGACATGAGCAGAAGGGTATTTTCGTCCGGGCAATTAAAGTTTATTAAAGCAGTAGCTAAAGACTAAAGACATTTTAAACAGTGGCTTAAAAGTAAATACATGTGTTATTAGTGGCTAATCGTGCACTTTCCCCGATAGATTAGGCAGAAGTTATATATAAATGGGCTAGAGATAGACCCGAAAAAAAGAAGGTAAAAAGATAAGGGGTCTCAAAATTAAAGACATTTGAACCAGAGAATTAACTATTCATTATATATAGTTCCTTACTTCCTTTCCAGGCAATAAATTTAGTAAAGAGTTTATCAGAATAATGATGGTGGCGCCGTGGCGGCAAAGTTAGAAATAAATTATTGTGCATATATATATAAGTATATGATTTTATAAAAGATGGGTTTATTCTGCCAAAAAAAAAGGCGTTAGTCCAACTTTTGCGTCTTGAATTTAGGGATTACAAGCTATATCTTTATCTTGCCAATCACATTATGGCTTATCAACACACTTTAGAATTAAAACCAAAGCATTACGTTTGATCCAGTGTTGCACTAGTTCTGCATATATTAAATTGTCTCCACAACAAAAGTAAAGGATAATAATGTTAGAACTAAATTAGTGAAGGAATGGTTAATTATTTGGATCTGAGAAAAATAAATTTTTTTTTAGATGAAGCAAAAAGAAAAATCAATGACAAACTAAAGAAAAAGAATGTGTTGATTAAGCTATAACTTTGGTTATTACCGTCTCATGCCAAACTGGAAGAAGTGTGTTTTGAGTAGATGACCTAGAATGGAAACTTTGACATTACCATATATATTAGAAGAGAAAGGGTTTCTACCTGTGCTTAAAATCTTTTCAATAATAAAGCTGGAGGATATTTAAGTCATTTCACATCAACTCTTGGAAATAAAGTATACTAGTGTAGTACCCGCGCGATACGCAGTTTATTTTAACTAAACTTATCATAGCAAGGAATATTCTGCACATAGTAGAAAGCAACAAATTCTTCAAATTGGATCAGATTATTTAGAAAAGGTTCTTAACTATTTTTATGAAATTTATGAAGTATACATGTTGAGGGTCTTTGATCAGCTGTTATATCCAGTAACTTTTTATTATGTTCTTCCAAGATTTGCTTGGAAAATTGGAATTAAATAACGTTAATGTAACTGACACTTCTTTCAAACAATATACAACACAGCAAATCGGGAAAGGCAGATGCCTTGCGTTATTCTATTTTGGAGAAGAATTATGGGTAGATAATCTAAGGAAAAGGACTCAATTTCTTCATGTTTTAAAAAATAGCCACTGCACCCTTTCCATAAAAAATTAGCTCATCACAAAATGCAGATAACATGTGGAGCAAATTGACAGAAAAACACCATCAACTGCTGCTAGTGCTGGCTCTTTACTCTCATTTGCAGCAGCATCACTGTGAAAAAACATTCAAAGAAAATTCAAAGCAGCATTATGCAACTGCTAAAAGAGCGCTGGAACCAAATGATAGCTATCATGTGTTACATGAATTTGCAAACACTCAGTCGAAGTTAAGAAAAATAAAAATAATGAATCGAAAAATTGAATTCAGAATGCACTGGCTAATTCTTAAATAGCAGCCCCTTAGAGTGGCTACCTAATGTCATTTCTACGATCCGATACATCCATCAATTGCACCTAAGCACATGAACTTAAGCAGACTTGAGAAGATAATTTCCAACCATAAAATGGGTTGATCTCTCATAGCAAGAAACCACAAACTGATCATCTCACCCAGAAACTAACTTGAATAAATACATTATTTTCAATGGCAAACTTGAGCTGCAGTTGCCTTATACTCTTTTAGCCAAACTAAGTATGTGGCATACACGTTTGGTTTCTACCATTTAGGATTATCTTTGCTGCACCCATCAACATTCAATTTTACCCGGCCCCTATCTGGTTTGCTCCATCTAACAGCTTGAGAGTGAATAGAAAGTTCTAACTTCTCCACATACTTACACTTGTCGATCCAGAGTTGTGGAAGTTGTAGATTAGGAAACTGACATCTAAGGATTAAAGTTAAATAGTTTGAAACTTGTCTGATGATATGCCACCCTGACATAGGTTTATTATCAAACCTTGCTGCACATCTGTTCAACCATATTTTCCAGCAAATCACTGTCGGAATACACTGGAGTAACACAGAGTGAAATGTTTCAATTCACGGATTTTTCTCCTGTTTGATCACTTTTTTAAGCTTGTTACTTGAAAATTATGCAAGATCATCACCAACATCTACTACAATGACCCATACTCTTCTCTACTTCTTTTGGCAGGGGTATTTGCAGGAGAAGTCATATCATTTTTAGCCATTGAATCCTACAAAGGAAAAATTTATTATTAAATACCATATTGTAGATAAGAAGTTATACAGGCAAAGTTTGAATTAGTAACCTTGAAAGTTTTGTCTGCATCAGTGTGTTGTTGACACTCAAAATCAGGGTCCTATTAAGAAAATAGTAACATAATTAATTTAAACTTGATATTCCCTTATATAAAATCAAAAGAAAAAATAGTGTATTATGAAGTATTTGAGTATTATGAAGTATTTGAGTATCGATCACATACAGTGAATGTATCATCTTGTGCAGATTGACTATATTGTTGTATAAGGTTATCGTCCTCGCTGATTTTAACAACATTATAAATTTCTCGATGCACTTTAATGTTTGAGCTCTTGACAGTCACTTTAAACAGCACTTTTTTGTCAAGAATATCATACAACTCCACTGGATAAGAACATTCATCAACGTCAGCAGAAGCCTAAGACCGAAATAGTGTTAGAAATTGTAAAATACAATAAAATAAAATAATAAAAAAATATACAATAGAGTTGGCATTTCATTTTTCATGCCTACACTACCGCTGAGTCACACTTAATATGAAAATTACTGAATGAATCTATTCCACTATGTTCGATATAAAAAGCAAAAAATTTGACTATGTATGATTTGGACCAATGACATGACTTTTGGTACCCAAGCAGTATCAAATAAGACGTGCACGCCTACATCTTTATTAGGTGATTCACTACCTAAGCAAAGAAAAGCCTGGATCAATCAAAGGGTAGACCAGCTAAAGCTTTCTGACACATAGAAAGCTTGTGGTAATTTTCACTTCATAATCTACCTACAACAGAATGATATATTTGTGAAAGAGAAGATGCACATTTCTTGAATACAATATATTAACCAATTATTTTGGCTGATGAAAAAAAGCAAAACTTTGGTACTAACACACTCCAGATTAGAAATGTTATATATACCAGATATAGCTTTTGCGCATAATTACTGTCTGTTTGAAACCAAAACCAATTACCCAACATGAGAATAACTGACATAAAACAACAAATTCAAAGAGAATGAATAAATAAACCACATCAACTGCAATACTTTTCATTTTACAATCAAGATTTTAATACAGTGAATGTAGACAATAAGCACACACCATAGTCCATATATGTATTTTTAGAGATGTTTAACTATATATAGAGGTTGAATCAAATAAATAAAATATACCTCAATTGAAATTTCATTTAACTGATTAGCAGACTTCCCAATGAGAGTTGTTGCTTCACGATCCCAAAGCAACAAATTTATAAAGCCAGTGTGATCCATTACTTGCACTCGAAGCTTGTACCTGAAAAACACATTTAGATATGATGTATTGAAATTTAGTTTATTTAATATTTGATAACAAAATTTGTCCTTATTTTTGTAACTTGCAACTTTAGTTCTTTCACAGTAAATAGTTAAGATTATCAAACTTATGATTGACAAAACTATCAAGGCGATCACATTTCTTGCAGTGAAATTTACTTCCAATTTTGTCAACCTTCTTCGAGCATCTCTTGCACCCAAATATGACCATTCTTTTTCAAGTAGAAGATTCACTACAGTCGCAACAATCCAAATATGTCCTTCCTGAAAAGAAGTCATAAGGGGAAGATTTCAGATGTTAATACCCAACAACAGTAAAGAAAGTGTGAATTTTTGTATCCAATGCTTGCTGAATTTCTTTACATTAACATGGCATTGTAGTTGCTCAAGTTTTGTTAACTTGAAACTTTTTATTAGTGAAGTTTCAGATTGTAAAATGCTCATAAGCTTACTTAACAGGTATTCCAAAAAAACATATATATGCACATGGCGTAGAAAACAAATAAGTCATTTTATTATAACTAACACTCACACAATTATGTCATTTCCAGAAAATATGTAATATATTATAAGCAAATCAAATTTGACAAAATTACTAAAACAGCAATATATATAAATTCAGAGTAAAATAGCTTCCCATTTACAAAGCATATTCAGTCCCCTATATAAATGTTTTCCTTTGATTTGATCCTCTCATTTTCTATCAGTTAAATCTTAGTTTTATAAACATACTTCAATCCTTGCCCGTCTATGTATTCTGGAAACTGTACACAATTTTTTTCAGAGGTTAAAACAACCACAAATAGTATTTTTTATAAATAACAGTGTTATAGATACACAACATAACATTAGTTAAATACTAAATGAGTTTAATAGATTTGTCACCTCCATTCGCTAATAGTCTTAACTTCTACACATTAGCCAACTCATCAGAAACAGAATAACTACGCTGAGAAGGTATTTGACTGATCCTGGCAGAGTTAGCTTCATTCACACTTGTCATTCTGTATTTACGCAAGCTTGTATTAGTTATAACAATAAATAGTTATTTGTGTAGTATCCAGCAAAACTTGATTTATGAAATAACTAACCTGGACTTAAAATCATTAGCTTGAGGAAGATCCGGGTTAATCCAGAGCTTTGAGGCATGCCAAGTATTACGCACAGAATATTTGCCTATATATAACTTTAATTTTTGAAACAAAAACTTAACATAAATATATTATCAAATAACATCAGTACAATAGAAATACCTTGAAATTTGTGCACTTTTATCAACTGCATAACAATTATGACCGGCTGATGGGGTGATCCCTGTAAATGTGGCAAGATTTGGTCAACGAATTCTCCCCAAAATGTTGCAGAGATATTATTCCTCCTGTGTTAATTGATATAAGAAATAAATTAGACTACGTCTATAATCATGTTAATATATAACAATTTAATCAGACAACGATAAGTAATGATGTTAAAATATATAACAAAGTAAATTGATAGACGCAATCTTACTCATGATCTTCAAGTTCCACATGCATATAATTGTTGGTTTTATCACCTTGGGTATGGGATTCTACCTCACCATAACTTACAACCTCTCCAATGACATCTATAATAATTTAAAAAAATAATCAGGAGAAAGTTTATAAGACAATCAAATAAAAGAACTGCGAACTGAATACTTACCGAAAAGTTCACTTTCTTCAACATCAATTTTGTTTATCAAATACTCATAAGGTTTTAAGTCGAAGATAGTCATACCAAAAAGATGATCATTTGCTTCGTCTACAATCGTCTTATGAGTAAATGCCAACTTCAAATTATGCCGCGTGTATTTAAGTTTTGTATAATTTGGTCCAACCACAAAGTTCTTCATAACGTACAAACTCAATTCTTTTAACTTTGGTTTGAACATACGTATAAGTGACCGACCAACAGTCGCATGAATGCGATCGCCCTAGAATCCAAAAATACATAATCAATAACATAATGAATTTTTTAGTTTGAAGACTAATATGAGATTGTAGTCAAATTTGTTTCAAAAAATAATTTTTTTTCAAAAAGAATGCTTATAGTTTGAAGCAGAATATGAGATTGTACTCAAACTTTTATGAAAAAATAAGTTTTTTTCAAAAAGAATGCACCTTTTCGTCTTGAATAATTAATTCAAGGGAGACGGTGTTGTCTGGTTTGTCGCGGTCGGGAACGTGCCACAATCTCACTATTCGTACCTTCAAATTCCAGTTCATATATATATATATATATATATTTCGAAATATACGGAATGCGAATATTTTTGTATCGAAAAATATATTTTCCATAAAATCGGATTCCACAGTTAGTTGTTATCCGAAATACCTGGCGTAGATGTCGTCGTCTTCAGAAGCGATGCGAAAGAGATGAGAACAAACGATCGGAAAAATCATCTTCAAATTTGAATGTCTCCTTGCGATGGACTAATTTCACATTTGAATGTCTCTATTTCTCCCTCTGTATCCAAATCCAACAAAATTAGGGATCTTATTTTTCGGGTTAGGGTTAAGCTAATTGAAATTCCTAATTTGTATAGGGAGATCAAGATTCCCTCAATATTTTTCGGCGTAGATGAAGCGAAGAAAATGGGGAATTTCGAACAGAATAGATCGAAGATGATAAGGCGTAATTGGTGCTTCTCCAGATTTTGAGGCGTAATGTATGCTGGTGACCGAATATTGGGTCATTTTGAGTCTCACCAAAAACCCTATTATAATATATAATATATATTCTTGTTTTTAGTACAGAATATTGGGTTTTCATTTTATTTTAAATTATCGTTATTTAATGTAAGAAAGAGCAATTTACTCTTTTCCTTTTTTTAACAGTTCATATAGCTTTATTTATTTCATCTTCCTTTTTGTTAAAGTAATTTCTATAGCTTTTTATATCCATAAATGTCGATGGATTTGTTTCATCTTCCTTTTTGTTAAAGTAATTCCTATAGCTTTTTATATCCATAAATGTCGATGGATTTGTCTTGTTTTTTTTTTGTTTTTTTTTTTTGCCATAATTATAGAATTCTATATGACATAAGCATCTTTATAGGAAATTGATAAGTCTTAATATATTTACTTTCCACTTGTCATTTAAATATGTTGCCAATTGGCATTATAATAATTTGACATTTGGCATATATTTAAGGCAAACTTTTTTGCTTTAATATATAATATAGATACATGGCTTTTTTTTCTCCACCCGAATACTACGTGTAACTTTTTTGTGATTCTTAGGTTTTCCTTCAATTTGTTTACATAATATACATAATGAACTTCCAAAATTTTGATTGCTCTCAGATTCTCTTCGTCTTCCTCAAATCCCTTTCAACTTGCAGGTGCGTTTTAACCAATTTTGGCCATATTTTCTCCTTCTTTTGTTGTTTCAATTTGTTTTAACCCACATGCAAGAATGATGAAAAGTTGACCTTTAATGGTTGTTAGCTTGCTTCACTTGGCCGAAAGGGTAAGCAAAATGTGTGCTATTTGTACATCTATCCCTTTACAATTTTGAATTTAAGAAAATGACCCTTTTAGATTTTTTATGTCTAAAAGATAGATCTCTTACATGTAAAAAAAGAGGTAGGGCCGTAAAACTAAAACAAATTTGTAAAGCCAAAAAATCAATTGGAGTTTCCGTTCACTTTGTAGTAAACTTGAGGGAAAAAAAAGAGAGGAGTTAGACGGCTCGATATAGAGAGAGACAAAAGGGCAAAAGAAAAAACTTAAAAAGCAAAAATCTAGGGGTGTTCCGGGAATCGAACTCGGGACCTCTCGCACCCGAAGCGAGAATCATACCAGTAGACCAAACACCCAAATCGTGATTGACGTCGCGCACAAAAATATTTATTTGTTTTATTTTTTTTACAAGGTTTACTCACAATAATGTCGCAGCGCAGAGCAAAACTGAAGCTGAAGAGCAAATGGGAAGTGTAATGTTATCTTCTTCCTCTGAACTGATGGTTTTCCATCGCTTGCTCCGACCCGCTCCTATCCCTTCTTTCTCTTTCCTTAAGCAATCTCTTTCTCTTCCCCATCAAACGACGTCGCTTCATCCCATCACCAACACTACTTCTCCGTCCTTCTTCCCCTCTTTTCATAACCATTCATCAATCTTCCTTCGCTCTAGAACTTTCTCGAACCATCCAGTTAACTGTGGTTCTCAAGCCCTACTGGAATCCCCTGAGGATGTGGATGACGAGGAAATTGCAAAAGAAAATGGAGAAGTGAGAGCTGCTCCGAGCGAGTCTGAAAGAAAATTATTGAGGGCGAAGTTACCGAACCTGACAGTGAAGGAGAAGAAAGAATTGACATCGTATGCACACAGTCTAGGGAAGAAGCTAAAGAGCCAACAGGTCGGCAAGTCTGGTGTCACTGATTCTGTGATATTTGCGTTGAATGAGACACTTGAAGCTAATGAGCTTCTCAAGGTACTTTTTTTCTGTGCTGGCGAAGATTTTACTCGAATTTTGGCAATTGTTTAGGATTTAGGGTTTAAATTGAATTATTATGCTAGAAAAGTTATCTTCAACATCAGTGTTTTTTTCTTCTATTTTTAATCTTAATTTCCTGGGTTTTACTTGGGTATTTATGCAAAGATTGAAAGTATACTGCCTTTGTAACAAGTAGAGATGATTTTTAATTTTGATAAAAGTAACAAGTAGAGATTATATACTAGTAATTGGGTAAAAATTGGACATGAATATTGCTGCTAATCTGACTTAAGCATGCTGTTCAACATGGCCGTTTTAGTTCTTGATATTGTACATTGTAATGAAACATGAAACCGATTAGTGATGTTAATCTTGCCATAGGAATTACGATGCTGCGGTACTGCTGTTGCTTATAGTTTTTTCGCCAAAATCGTGAAAGCAGTGAAGGAACTAAAATATGTTCATGGAACTTCATATATCTGCTGAAAGGCTTTTATTTGAATGGTTGTATGAGATTGATTATTATGGTTACTAGCAAGTAGAGATTGAACATAAAAAAGAGGGGAACTTCTTTCGCTAGTTCTGCTTGTGACATTGTTAAATTAGTACTCCATTGGTAAAATTGGTTTATTGTTAGTATATAGCAGCATGAGAAATATTGTTCAATATGATTAAAGGTTAAGCGGGAATAGTTAAGAAGCTCAGTCTTCATCAAGTATGTGCCTTTTGCCAGTAAAAATGACAAATGTTCAAATTGATGATAATAAGTTAATCTGCTGCTGAGGAATAAGGCCCCTTTCGCTGTGGGAAATCAGTAGAGTTTAATTCGATTCACCTAAGGTGCCGCTCATGTTATCAGCTGGGTTGATGAGAATTCATTCTTATTCTTTTTAGCAATGTGTCAAGTGTTGGTTAATATGATAAAAGCATTGCTCTTGGGTTCGATTTTTGATGGCCACATTGTTATATACAGCTCAAAATACATGGTTCCTGTCCAGGAGGAGAGCTGGATGATGTTGTTAAGCATTTAGAGGAAGCAACTGGGTCAGTGGCTATTGGTCAAATCGGTAGGACTGTGATTCTCTACCGTCCAAGCGTCACAAAATTAAAAGCAGAAGAGAAGAAAAAACAGGCTCAAAATGCTTTTATGAGAAAAAAACAATATGCGGCGAAACAATCATTTGAGGTCTTAATTTCATTCTATCTAGTCTAATTATAATTAATGAATACATACTGTTCTCCTAGCCTATTCCCTTTTCCATTTTTCCTCCTCTCTTTAGTTCATGATAATCCTTGCTCATTTTGGCATCTCCTTATGTGCAGAGTAAAGGACAAGTACCAAGACCATATGCACGCGGGCGCCGAGGAAGTAGCAGGGTTTGAATTTCTACCAGAGCCACCACAGTGTTCCCATGGCTAAGTTAAAATTTTGCAAAGTTTCTTAGGATATGCGCATACGTTTATTCGGTTTGAAGAAGAAGATACGAGGGACAAAGACTTGGAATATATCAGCTGAAGAAATTTGTATAAGAAAAGGTTGCATTTGTACCTTTTATCTTCCTTTTTTGTTTTCTCTTTTTTGGGCGGAGTTGGAAATAGTACCAGAGACGTTCACTTAGTATAGATTGATCTGGAATCTGATCATTATCCATAGTAGATTGACGTCGGAAAATGTCATATGCCTGGTTGCAAAAATCGTTAATTTTTAACTAATGTGGAGAATAGTAGACTTTAGTAATGGATCTTTGATGTCTTAAATTTACGCTTTATGTATCATGGTTCTGACTAATTTTTGTCACTTGGCTGGTAAATACCTTTTTATGCTTAATCGTTTCTGTTGATCATTTATTTTGTGGAAATTGGAAAAAACGTTTGGTTGGTCTAACTACCTTTTAATGCTTTGGTCATTTATTTTGTGGAAATTGGAAACCATGTTTAGTTGGTCTAACTTTGATGGTTTTGCGAGAATGATTTTAAATGAAGACTGTACTGCTCAAGAGTTGATGCATTAGTACAGCTTAATTATGCTTTCAGGAGATAACAAAAATCTCAAACATTGACAAAAAGTCAAATACTATTACCATAGCTCTCCAAGTATTGGACATGTCAATAGTAATTTGCAACTCATTTGAAATTTGATACATAATGGATCAATTACTTTAATACTGACAAATAACAACAATAATATTTGGTGTTGATAATTAATCACTATGCCAGCGCAGTAAATTGGAGATTTTTAACGTAAAACTTGCTCCATTTTTTGTCGACAGATTTATCTTAAGCATATCAAACTTATGCAGCTTTCAACTTTCGTAACTCATAACGATCTGAGTTTTCCGAGTAAAGCAAGCCATCTGCCAAAGTAAGCCTCCGTAGAGCAATCAAAAATCGTGACTGGAAAAAATAAAAGGTAAACAACCATCAGCCAATTTTTAACGAACAAAGAACAGAAAAAAAGTTGTGAGGGTGTCTATGGATCTTTACCCATTGAAATGCTACTAGCGCAAACCAGCATCCAGGCAAACCAAATCCTTTACTGCTCAAGAGCTGCTTGAAATCAAAATAGTTACTTGAAGCAAAGGATGCAGAGCAAGGGTAACGAATTTGATTTGCCAACTAAATCATGATGATTGAGGATACACTTTTGAAATAAGTGGAATGGCTTACCATGACGAGAAGAGAGGCCAAACCAAATACTGTGGTCATTGATATGCTAATAAATTTTAAGTCCCGTCCAGCCTAAGAAGTAACCAAATCATAGTGTTGAGAAAATGGCATCACAAAACTAATTCGAACAACGAAGAGAATCCTATCCAATGACAATAATAAATGAAGTGACAAAGGGTGTGTTTGGTACGAACGAAAACATTTTCCGGAAAATATTTTTCAATTTTTCCATGTTTGGCTGACTTAAATGTTTTGAAAAATATTTTCCTCATGAACTCATTTTCCTCCAATTGGAGAAAAATATTTTCCCTATCAAGAGAAGGGAAAATATTTTCCAAAATTCTTTTTCAACCTTCCCCACCTTATTCCCCATCCCCACCAACCCACCCTCGCCTATCACCCCACCTCCACCCCATCCTAAATAAAAATATTATTAATAGTATTTTCTTTTTATATTATAAATGGATATTTTTTCATTTCAACAAATGAGTATGTTCTTTTCATGATATAAAAGTATTTTTTCCGTACTTTTTTTTCATGATGTAAAAAAAAAATTTATTTCATTTCAACAAAATGAGTATTTTCTTTTTATGATGTAGAAAAAGTATTTTTCTTTATTTCAATAAAATAATTACTTTATTTTCATGTCGTAGAAAGAGTACTTTCTATTTTTTTTTAAAAAGGAGTATTTTCTTTTTAGTAATGGATCATAAATTGCAACGTTGTTTTGCGTAAAAAAGTAAAGCAGAACATTAGTTCCTTTAGGTTTGTGTGAATTTTTAGAAGAATAATTAAATTGTTGAAGAAAGTAGAGTGCTAAAAGCATGGGGGGG
>NC_031989.1:3084378-3084968 GCF_001879085.1 Nicotiana attenuata
GGGGGGGGGGGGGGGGGGAGAGGAGCAAGGAATCATGGGGACTTGAGGGAAGGGGGTGAGGAGAGTAGCATAAAAATATATTTTCCAAAAAGAATATTTTCTAATCTCTAACCAAACACTAGAAAATATTTTTTGGAAAATATTTTCCACTCACCAACCAAACAAGGAAAAATAAGTGATAAAACCACTCATTTTCCATAAAAATATTTTCTAGCATGGAAAATATTTTTCTTCGTACTAAACACCCCCAAAATTAAACAATTGCAACGCCAAACTGTAAACGACTTCAAAAATATACAAGATGGAAATTGATAAGTAGGTGCTGAACCGTCTCCAAGAAAAAGAAAGAAAGGAAGATGGCTGCTGCTCTTTTCCTAAGAAACTAATACACAAAACAAATGCACAACTGAAGTCCGGACAAAGAGTTTAACAAGGACATCCTAAGTTTTAATTTTTCTTTGTTTGATCTTAGATTACAAAAAGATTTGAAAAGGTACCTATCCAAATTGGAGCTATCATCCTTATGTGTTATCCGCACTTTGGATAAACAAAAATGCTCAATAAACCCCCCCCCCCCCCCTCTCTCTCTC
>NC_031989.1:3084988-3097212 GCF_001879085.1 Nicotiana attenuata
CCCCCCCCCTCTTGTTTCTCTCTTTCTCTCGATCGTTTTCTCTATTTCACTCCTTGCAGCCTGTTAAAATGTCAAACCCGGAACATGTTCTCCATGTAATAAACTCACTTGATTGTTATCACTTTAATGTTATGTAGAACTCCTCTTTGGCTTGTTGGATTTTTCAATTTGCTGATTGCAGGATTATGTTCTCACAGCAGTTACTCAATGATGTACTTACTAGTTACTATTAATAAATGAAACCCCTCATAAAGAAAAAAGTTTAGTTGCTAGTGCAAATAAACACAACCCTTGCTCGCCCCTACCCAGTAATATTTACCCCTTAATAAACTTGAAATGCTACATTTTTTTTTCCGAAGAAACAGAACATACTCCTTAAACTTATGGCAGACATTGACAAATAAAAAGGACTTTCAGTTAAAATCATCTATATATAATCGAAACAAATTTCTACAGTGGTCAAAATATACTTTGGAGAAAGTATGAAAACATACCAACAAGGTTCCCTCAAGACTATGAACACACGGCGAGACCCAGAGAGTTAGAAATAATGGCAGCAATACTTTGTGCATCTGCACCAACAGAAGGTGAGAACAATCAGTCGATCATGATGAAACTATTTTCAGTGACATAAAAACATTATTTGGTTCTTATGTTCCAACTCGCAGTGCACAGAGTATAGCAAATACCCAACCTAAAATGCAAAATCTATGATTGAAGCTTCTGAGTTTGGCTAACAGGACCGACTAACACCATAGAAATAACTGATCCCAGTGATGATGATGATGCTTGCACGATCTTAATCCAGTATAACATGGACCTGGTTAACGCGTTGCTTTGTTTGTGTTATTTTCATTTTATGCAGTATTTCATTCTTTATCATTTCTGTTTGCTCCTAGTAGCAAAGTTATTTATCAAAAAAAGAACGTGGAAAGGATTAAAATCCTCAAGACCAAAAGATGTATCATCTTGCACTTCATCAGTACATTACAATGTCTTAAAGGATAAGAAATATCAAAGATGTAGTACACAACTAACCTCTTGTATGACCAGAGGATCAGGTGAAAATATTTTGGGGAAAAACCATGTAACTGACACTCCGACAGATCCCAGTAATAATCCATTTGATGCTCCAATGATTAAAAGGGACTTCAGCAGCATCCGGGCCTGATTCACAGTGTTCATCTTTTAGAATATCCAATTAAAGAAAAATGCATGGAGCATAGCTCTATTTGTATACTTGGGAATGAATCAAGAACTTCAATAAATAAATAAAAACAACAGTGCACATGGACATCACAGTCAAAATTTCATGGATGTGGTATTATAAAGGCAATAGATGCAGGATACTGTAAATTTTACATGAATTAACTTATAACCTTTGACAAATTCCGATTCACTCCATATAACAATTCAGGCATAAATGACTGCGCTGTTTGAGAGAGAGGCTCACCCCATACTGCACATATGCAGAATAGTTGTAGCATGACCTAATAAGAAAAATCAATATATCAATGTTAATATCCATCCAGCCTTGTCATTAGAAAGATGAAAAAAGAAAATACATCTAAAAGATTAGTTTTCACATAAACTAACCTGATGTGCAGCAGCAGTGTTTGTGCCCATTGATGTAGCATAGTAGACAAGTAGAGAGTAGAATGCCACCTGAAGTTCAAGATCTGTCAGATACATAACAAAGTCACCACTTTCATGCAAAATGAAAATGCAGCTGAGTCAAACAAACCTTTGACATCATTGTTAGGAACACAGGTGCTGCAAGAACGAAAATCTGTAGAACTTCATTCAATGATGGGACAGATATGGCAAAACCATTATATCCTTTATTGTTCAGGGCCTCAATCATCATATAAGCTGCAACAACCTAAAATGTTGCTAGTAAGCTAGGAATTACCATAAGGAGTATGAAAATGGAGGATGGGGCAGGGGGCTGGAGAGAGGGAGGGAGACAGAGAGTTGAAGAGCAGATAAAATTCATTTAGAGGAAGATAAGGCTTTTGGTAAGGTATATTTGGCATACTTGGGAGACCATTGTTGCCCATGCTGCTCCAGCAATACCATATCCAAAGAATCTGCATAAAACTATGTCGCCAATGCCATTAATAACAGTGGCAACTGCCAAAGCCTTTAAAGGTCCCCACGAATCTTTCATGCCTAGACTGTATATTCAAGAACAAGAAAATGTATTACACGCTGAAACAGACTGACCAATGCACTTATGCTAACACAACAACACTAGCATAAAATCATAAACAGCTTTCAGATTGTTTTTGCGTCACTTCTTGGAAATCACGCAGAGGAATTGCAGACCGGGACTGAACAAATTTATATAATTCAAAGAAAAGGCAAAAGCCAAAATAACCATCAGTTATCCCAGAAGGAGTTATAGTGCCTGTTACGTCATATATAATAGGAGAAGAAAGATCTTTCTTATCAAATGGGAATAGAGTACCAGTAATATGATATAAATTGGACACCTTCAGCTCCATAAATGATCTAAATTCTGCTTTGGATATCAAAAGCAGAATTTTATATTTAGCCTTGTAAATGACAAATTCCTTACATCTGTCATCTCATCCTTACTAATCTGATTCATGCGCAAATTACAGTGTTCAATAAAAGCTCAGCTGGCGCATTAGCTGTGGATGCCTGATATAGTCTCTCTCTCTCTCTCTCTCAGTAAAAGCTCAGCTGGCGCATAGCTGTGGATGCCTAATATAGTCTCTCTCTCTCTCTCTCTCTCTCTCTCTCTCTCTCTCTCTCTCTCTCTCTCTCTCTCTGCTTTTATCCAGCTGGAAAGCATGCTCAAATGTCTTTCAAGCAAAGGTCAAGTCCATTATCCATCCTCAATAGGGTCATAACTCAAAAGCTAACCGCTAACAAAAGTTGTGTTTCATCTTCATTATCTAAAAAAATTCTGCTCAATTGACTATCTAGTAAGAGTTAGTTATGTCTTTTAATATTCAACAAAAGTCTGCTCTTCTCATATAAAGAAGAAAATATATAATATTTAGTTAAGTCAAACAGAAATAAATAATCATGTAAACACAGAACAAAACGAGTTGCTTCTTGAGGGAGAGGACTTGAATCCATGATGAATACAAACAGGAAGAGGAAAAAAATATGGTGAAAATAGGTGCTAGACATTGCCCCCACAATTGATTTCCTATGTGGCAAGAACAACATGAAACATGATATCAAACAGTACATATGTGTGAGCGGAGCTTGTCAAAGCATAGCTGCCAATATGAAGAAGAAACGGAATACAATGCTACATAACCCTATAGATCACTCAGCCAACTCCTTCAAGTACAAAATATCTAAAAGCATACCGATAAAAACTAAAGTATAGATAGATGGTACCTTGCACTTTGGGCAACCCAACCAACCAGCATGGCTGGCCATGCAAAGCCTCGAATCTATCATCAAAAGATATTCTGTTCAGATGAAGATGCTCAGTAAACCAAGCATAAGTGGATTTTACTTGATCATCTCAGAACGGATGAAACTTTCAGCCAAAAACTGTTATCCCTGCTATAGCATATGAATTCAGAAAATATAGTAGTTGATTGAATGTCTTTACCTGCAAGTTTGTTCTAGGATGGAAGAGACTCCTAGTTGAAGCTTAGCTACAAGAAGATCTAGATAATTAATTGTAATCACTCAATCAATTTGCTCACAACTACCCAGCTCCTGTAACTTTTCCCCTTCTTCTTATCATAGGTAATTTATTTGTTTTAGTTGGCTGGACCTTCAAACCTAAGTCATATAACAGCTAAATGAAATTGTATACCTTTCAAATCATACATTTGTTATAGACTCTATGGACTCTGGATAAGATGCCTTTTAAAAGACCAATAATCTATAAGAGAATTTTTTTCCTTTTATTTTACTATTATATGTTAAACGAGACCAAAAGGACGAAATGAGCAGAAAAATTGTATATACCAATGGAGGAAATAACCATGTGGAAAACAAGACGGGAATTCTCTACAATTACACTGTGGGACAATATATATATATCCAATTTTTATTTGACTTCCTACTATCCAGCACAAGAAAAGTATTGGCAGTTTTGACTCTTCAATTGACTCAACGATGCTAAAAAGGAGAAGAACAGCTCAACAAACTTAAGAACATGCACTAATAAAATATAGAACAATAACCTGGACATAAGTATTCGCTGCATCTATTATTTCTGTGTTTTTTGCCCCTGTGAAAACTGAAAGTGAGACAAGTTTACCTGTCAGTTGCTCATTAAAAAATATACGCCACTACTGAAGGAAGAGAGGACATTATGAATAGTATATACTATTCAAAATTTCAAATGACTGATGAATCCACCACCAAAAAAAGAATGAGGTGCTTACCAGTCAGTCCCCAAGTACCAAACAATCTTGTAAAGACAAACATCACAACACCACAGGCCAACCCAATGAAAAGCAATATAGATATCTGATGTTGAACTTCATTTTTATCCTGGACCATAATCCAAGACGCTCAGAATGTAAGAGTAAACAGCAAAATAAAAACGACTATATATTGGTATATGGATCACCCTGACTATGACAATTTCCAAGCTCCTAATTTTTGGGAAAAGCATTTACATTGAGAAAATAACAATAATTTTCAACTAAAATACCTGCCCGGCCAGTGCAGTAGCAACTAGATTTGAAGTGGCTATTGAAAGGAACATAAAAACATAGCTTGTGTTATCACAAAACACAGTTCCGGGACCTGCCAATTACAAAAATTTGAGCTAAATCACTTAACAGAAACAACATTGTACAAAAGTAGAATTCTTTCAAATATTTTGGACGTCCAAAACGGAAGAGTATAATATAAAATTGAAATGAGTTTAACTTATATAGTATAAAGAAATTTACACTCACTTTTAACTGTTGTAGCATGTACAAATTCCGTTACCTTTAGTGTAAAGATTATACATTGTTGGTGTATATAAGTTAAACTCAATCGAGATTATATATATGATAGAGAGCTTTTGAGTTGTCTACCTAGAGCGGCGAGTTCAATGGAACTTCCTTGACCAATAACTGCGGTATCAATGAGACTCATTAAGGGCCCACATAACCACAGCCCAACTGCTGGCCCTGAAAACTTCACAATCTCCACCACTTGACCCCAAATGCTTCCATTCCCAGAAAATTCCCCTTTACCATTGGAATCCACCACCGAAATTTCTTCTCGAATTGTTTCCGCTTCTACTTTTTCTTCATCTGCTTCTTCACCGGTACTTGAATTCAAATTCAAGCTTTCTAGCACCGGAATTTCATGGCTAGGATTTACACAAGCGGTGATTATTCGCCTGCGGAGATTGCACATTCGGGTCAACGGCGTAACCCGAAAAGTTCGGAGACGGGTTGAAGAGAAGTCAACATGGAAATTCGGATTGTATTTAGGGGGTTTTATCGGAATGTGAGATTTACAAGTTAGGGTTTCAACATTCATTGTTTGTGTGAGAGAGGAATGAAGAGTTGGTGATTGACTGTACAATAACTAGAAGAAAAGAGCCAAATATGTTCATTCACTTTTAGAAAGAAGAAGAATGTAAGGTGGAAAAGATTTTACCGAAAATAGAAAGGGACTTTTAAACCACTTGAAAATTGGCGGCTGCTTCGAATATGCTTGAGGTGTACCGCTTGTCGGTAACCGTCCCAACGACCCAAACAGTACTTTGGAATTCACTACTATATTACACCTTCAATAAAAGAAGTCATGAAAAATAAAAATAAAGGGAGAACTCAAAACAAATTTACGAATATATTTGTTTTGTTATAAAACAATAAAAGTAGAAGAACAATATTGCAGAGAAAGAGAGGGAAGGAATTCTTATTGAATTTTGGGATAAATTACAATGGAATAAAACCCTCTATTTATAGGGAGAGTGATCACGCCCAACTATGCCCTCTAAAAAAGGACTCTGCGGACGTTGCAAATATAACCCGAGTATTACGCCCAGGGTCGAATCCACAGAGAGTTAACCTGTCAATCACTATCTTTAGACCCACTAAACTCTTCAGAACCAGTTTCCCAGATGTTTGAACCACAGTTGAAGGTCGCTTTACTAACTACGGTTGTAAGTAAATTAAACAGCTGTAAATTAAAATGCTAAGGTTGTAAACAATGATGAGAAGAAGCTAAGGCAATGATTTCCCCTATTGAAAGAATCCCTTCTGTTTATGCTCATACAAATTTACCAACACATCTCTATTAATCATGAACGCTCATCTTACCGTAAATCTCTCCCGAGTAATCACAGTAATATACTAATTGCACTCTCCCGAGATACACTAGCTTACTTTATTTAGCACAATTCACTTTAGATTATACTCAAGGCTTCGTTATCCCTAATCCCGCCTTTAAACCCGCAATTATAGATTCCTCTTATACTTTGGGAGTGGTGTTGTTCAACAAAAACCTAAATATGCACTATTTTCCAAGTTATGCACACTAAATAGGCACAGCTAATTGAGGATCCTGTCAATTAACTACAACAAGCACAAAGTTGAACAAATAGAGATTGAAACTAGCAATTTGTATTCACATAAACAAGATGTTCATCCCCCAATAGGTTCCATCAAAGCCTTAGACAAAGGATTTAGCTACTCATGGCTATGGGAAAACAAACTAAAATAGAATTCATCATAACTAGCAATAAAAATCAAAGAAAAGAAGAAAGATGTTTGGTGATCTCTCCCAATTGTTTCCTTGCCTAAGATACTGCAATAGGGCTTTTGAAAAGTTATTGGAATAAGTCATTGATGTGCGCCACAAGGTGGCTACTCCGTACAACCGCAGACTAGTTGGACAGGTTAGGTATCCAACAGGGAGATCAAGCGTGTACTGAACAAAAAATAGTGAACGCCACAAGAAACTTGATTGGGCAAGAAGCTGATGATGCCACTCTGGGCTTACAGAACAGCTTTCAAGACACCAATTGGTATGTCACCATACAGTGGTGTTTGGGAGGCTGTCACCACTGTAGAACTTGTAGCATAAAGCGTGGTGGGCACTAAAACAGCAAATTAGACATGGAAGTGCAGGCACATTCAAGAGTCACTGAATTGCATGAGCCGAGGAATTCCGGAATATCTTGCTTTTGAGAAGCACAAGGCTGTAACAAGGAAGAATGAAGAGGCTACACGATCAGAACATCGTGAGCGAAATTTCAAACCTGGGGAATGGTAATTTGCTATTACACTCAGATGAGGTTGTTTCCCGAGTAAGCTAAGTCACGATGGTTTGGACCATTTCGAGTAGTTGAAGTTTTCCCTGTTAGGAGCTGTGGAGTTGCCACTGAGAATTGACTCTCGTACATTTAGAGTCCAATGGTCAGCGATTGAAATTATCATTGGGTATGAACGAGCCTAAGGAAATTCTTGAGCTGCACGTTGAACGAACCACAGAGTGTCCGAGCGGCCTTAATTGCGCTCATCTGAGTGGTTGCCGCGCGTTTTTAAATCAGGCGCTGCTGGGAGGCAACCATGAAAATGTGTTTGTAAGTGTAATCTTTCTGTTAAAAAAAAAGCCGTCAGACTGCAGAGAATGTGCCCAGACCGCGGTTCCATCCACGACCGCAGTCAAACCGGCGTCAGAGCACCTCTCTGTTAATCAGTCCACCGCGCTTCACCGCGACCGCTGGTCAAACCGCGGTGGATTGACCTTTCTGAACCTCACTCTCGCCGGTTCTACCGCTTGACCGCGGCAGAACCGCGCAACCCAGACCGGGTTGCCCGAGGTTTCAGATTAATTGTTTAATTTTTTTTATTTATTTTTTTTACGTTTATCCCCCCTTTTCTAATCTACTTTTAAACTCCCCACCCATCCCTCCTTCCTTCTCCCCAGAACACCGACAACCCTCCCCTCTTCTCTTTCTTCTTCTTTCTTTCTCTCTTTACCAAAAAGGAAAAAGATCTTCCATTCTCTCTCACCCACACTCCACTTATCCATCTTCCTCCACAACCTCCACCTCCACCTTCCCTTCTTCCATCAAGTAAAGTTCTCTTCCCCCTCTATTTCTTCTTCTTTAATTAGTTGTTATTAGTTTTTGTGTTGAGTTTTAGGTTTAGTAACCTAGTTGGATAGTGTTCAAGTTTTAATTTTTGCTTTTTTTATGTTTCTATTGTTGTATTGTGTTTGTGGGGTTGTTAGTGCTTTTTTTCTTTTTTAATTTGGTTGGGTCTCCATTGATACCTTAATTGTGAGGTTTGTTTTTATGCTTGGAGGCCTAGAAAATATTTTTGGTCTTGTAGTTTGGTGATGGGCCATTTTTGGCCGAAAATTTTGGGATTTTGTACAATTTGAGGCATTTTATGCCTAACTAGGTTGTGGCGTGTTGTAATTGTGTATTGTGGTGTTGTATTTAATGTTGAATTCATTTGAGGAAGTAAGTGTGGGGTGATGTTATGCCGAAAATTGCAAGCAATTGTTGGAAGCCTTTGTGGAGGTGTTCTCCTTGACACACCTTAGTTAGTGGGGAATGGGCACTTTGTATGAATGAAAAAATGGGGGTAAGTGTTATGTTGCCAATTGGGTGGTAGAATCCGAGTTAACCCATCCACACTGGCACCAGGAAGGATTATATTTGATGGTTTTCTTACTGAATTTCTTGCAGCGACTATGGCTCCTAAAGGCAAGGAGATCGGCATGCCGCATTCCCAACGCCTACATATGATGAATCCAGGTTTCCATCAAACTAGGTGGGAGGTGGAAAAAAAAACTACTTCATGCTAAGGCTACGTAGAACTTCATCCATGAGATCTCGCTTTGACCGAGGCAGGCCCTCCGCGTAGAAAGGCAGAGATGTATGGAAGAAATTGCGGAGGAGGGAAAGGAATTCTTATTTGATGACCCTACCCCGGTCAAACAAGATGCTTGTTTAGGGGTTTTATGCCCACTGCCCATTGAACTTAAGTAGGGGCGGGTGATTGTGCAAGCAAGGTTGTGTCAGCGCCACAATTCCCATGATCGCCAGGCTGTTGCGGCAGCTCAGTTTTCTACTAGTGACATTAGACTACTACCACGACAGGGCCAGGGGTTCACATGGGAGGTCATGACTGATTACTCTGTGCAGAAAGGACAATATAGCGTGACCAAATACGCCTGAACTGGCCAACTCATTCACTACCACTTGGCTAAGTGTTGGTAACTGTTCATTTGCAGCCAGGTTCCTGCCCTCAAGCAAACACAATGACGTGACACTTCCAGCGGCCACTTCGTTGACATTGGGTGCTTCGTGACGAAGAAGGATTTGATGCGGCAAGGGTAATTAGTGAATGGAAATGGATCCTACGGGGGCCGCTGTTGTCAAAGGTTCTACTTCCCTTCTATTGTGACTACACTGTGCCTGCTGAAAAATTTACCCCCACCAATCCTGCCTGACGGAGAACTTTTGCCCCTAGAGAAAAGAAGAACATTAGTAGAGCCTCAGGCATCAGATGGGCCGGGGTACACCGTACAACAATTGAGATTAGATAATGAGGATGATCGATCCGGTTTCCTCTTGCATCGTTCCAGGAGGTCTACTGACAGTTGCGGGCCCTCCTCGCGCGGCGCCCCATTCTGGAGGCAAGCCTATTGCCGCTCACAGTCCACACCAGGCTATGCTGCGTTCCTGGAGGGAAGAGGTCGCGGATCTCCGACCTCGGTGGATGGCTACACACGCGGTGGATGCCATGCTCGCAGAGGCAGTGCTAGATCTGAGAGCGCGGTTTACTGGGCCTGGTTACGTGCATTGGGAGAGCTTGCCATGTCGACCGCCAGCACGTCTTCGCGACTTTGATTGAGTCATCAGGGAAGTCTTCTGAGCCATTCTGCTGCTTGTACTTCATCTGTGATATGAAATGGGGACTGCATGAATGTGATTTAAGTGTGGGGTGAGAACTTGGCTCTGAGTTTGTGGTGTTGTATGTAATATGAGACCGTTGTTGTGCTGTAGTGAGTAAGTTGATGTGTTATGATCATATTTTGAGTGGACTTATATTAGGAGTAGGTGACTTGGCCTCAACGACGGACACTGTGTGCGAAGTCTCTTGAGGGTCACAAGTGGGATTTAATGAAACTGGAAAACAAGTAGAGGGACTCTTCCTTAGACGGACCCAACTTGGACAATAATCTTGAGGGAAGTAGTCCATGTAGAATTCTTTTAGTAATCGTGAGCTCCGATTTTTCTTCTTCTAGGTGTGTAATACTTCCCTTGTACTTGTTCATTTGTTGACACCGGTCGCTTGTTTACCAAGGCTTTTCTCTGAACCGGCGTGTAGGTAGATTTTTCCTTTTGTGACGTTTTAGGAGCTAAGAATGGGTGATGGCTAGAATACAACCCTGCTGATAGCACACTTGCAAATATACTAAAATGAACTTAGAGAAGTGTGACGTCATAGGTCTCGGCTTTGTGGACCTCGTAAATCCATGACTTAAAATGTTCACATCTTGTTGTGCTTGCTGTGATGCTGTAAGATGTTGTTGATGAACTGATTTGGAATGATGGACGTTGCATGCTTAGTGAGCTGGGAGATATTGCTTGCTTCTGTGCTTTGCATATGCTAAGATACCTAGACTTGCCCGTGTGTTTGCAAAGCGAAATAGAAAGTTGTTTGGTTTTAGAGATGGATTGAGGCAATTTCGTTTGTGCAACCTATGCGTATAATAATTGTCAGAATCCACCAGTATAGTATCTGCTTCATAGGTTAACCCTTTGGAGCTAGAATGCCCGTGTTCTTTGGATACCCTATAATGACCTAAATCTCATGTCATTGTGATTGACATAGCTTGATTGTTTGAACTGTACCTCTTAGTGAAGCGAACGCTGAGATCACTAAAGAACCATACACCGCAAGAAGGTCAAAAGGTGTGGCGGTAGTGCGAGCCAGGGTGGGAGTTAGCCAAAAAAAAAAAAGAGTGATCGACTAAGAAGTGATATTGTTTGAGGACGTGTCTGAGTGGCACATGCAGTGAGAAAAATGACAAGAAAACGAAAATAACGAAAAAGAAAAAAAAAAAGAGTAATGCCAGTTGCACGATAAAGAAAAGCTGTGGGGTCACGACGTGAACAAAAGAGTGGGAAAACGCTGGTGTGAGCATGAAATTGACAGTACGTGGAGAGGCATGGGATTGAAAGAGAAGTGTGTATTAAGAAGTACTGATAGGGAGGTTAGTCACTTAAAGTCCAAATAGTTATCCTACCCGGTCCCTTAGCCTACATTACAACAGATGAAAGATCCTTGTCTTTGATTAAACTTTCAGCGTCGATTTAGTAGGTGTTACTATGAGGGAAGCTATTGATGGTGTTCTTGATGTAGCAATATGAATGCTCTTTGCTGAGGAGGTGAAGTGAATCTGTTCTCTCTATGCCTTGTGTTCCGTTATTGTTTGAAATTTTATGTAGGTGGGAGCTTCTCTTTAGACTCTGATGATGTGAGGGCATGTTGACCCAGGAAGAAAAAGTAAATCTCAATTCTGTTGAGAAGTAACTGAGGTGAGCACGAGTGAGTACCATGGCAATGAGAGGTTGCTGCATCTGAGAGTATGATTGTTGCATTCTGCTTAGGTTGGTCCTCTAATGGGGAGTGTGGCATTAATTGGTAATGTATCAAAACGGTAGGCCTAGTAGAAGTGTGAGTTTAGCCTTGCTCAGAGGATCGAGCAAACAGGGTTTAGTGTGAGGTGTTGATATGGAGGTGAAGTTTAACTAATAATAACAGAACGTCCTAAATAACACCTTCTTGTAAATAGTTTGGTTGATAAAACGTGATAACAAATGCTCATTAGTTGATTTCAATGAAGTTTCGCGAGGTGATATATGTATCAGGTGAAGGCTAGGGAGTATTTTTGGAGTCAAAAATGAAGAAAAAGAGGGCAACTGGTGAAAATTTTCCCCCCCAAAAGTAAACCCAGCGCAACATAGGCCTGAAGATTTCAAGAGAACTGGTTGACCGGCGGTATCCACCAGCGACCAGGTGGTAGTACCGCGGTGGAAGAGAGCTGCGGATAAATTCAGTTTCAGAGAAGGCAATTTAGGCCGCGGTTCTGGGCCGCGAGGCGGCAGAACCTGGCAACTACCGCGGCGGAAGTTAGAAAATTCAGGGCTAAAGTGTATAAAATACATGATTTTGGAGACCATAAACCCTATTTTGAAATACAAGACTTCGCCAAGAGAGGATGTAATTGAATCTTAGAGATATCTT
>NC_031989.1:3097312-3107200 GCF_001879085.1 Nicotiana attenuata
GTCAAAGTTAGGGCGTGGCCTGGGGGAAATTTTGGCGGGCGGGAGGTGATTGGTAGTGGGCATTATAGTCTTGGTAGACGGGTGCAGGTTGGGAATATCTTGGTGAGGTGGGTTGATATGTGGGAGTGGGAGATGATTGGTAAGCGGGTGATGGAATTTGGTAAGAAGGCGGAGGTGCTTGGTAGTTGGGGATAGGTTAGTATGTGATAGGGGGTACCGGGTAGGCTTGGTATTTTATTGGGGACTTGGTTCGCTGTGCAACCATCACGACACTCACGTCCTTTTTCTTGGACGCGCCACCAGATTGTAGGGCTTTGTTGGTAGCCTGTTGTGCTTCAAAATTAGTGACCATTCCGCTCTTAATGCCCTCTTTAATCCTTTCTCCGAGCTTGATGATATCGGAGAATTTCCGGCCCTCTATCAACATTAACCTCTCATAATACTGCGGATCTTGCGCTCGGACGAAAAATCGGTTCATCTGTTCTTCCTCTAAGGCCGGCCTAACCTTAGCAGCCTCGGATCTCCATCGAGTAGCATACTCGCGGAATGTCTCAGTGGGTTTCTTTTTCAGATTCTGGATGTAGAAGATATCTGGTGCATTTTCTGTGTTGAACCTGAACCTGTCCATGAAATCGAACACCATTCCTACCCAGCTCGTCCATTTCTTGGGATCTTGGCTCATGTACCAAGATAGCGCATCGCCTTTCAAACTTCTCATGAAGAGTTTCATGCGAATCTTCTCGTCTCTTCCTACACCGACCAGTTTATCATAATATGTCCTCAGATGGACTCTAGGATCCCCTGAGCCGTAAAACATTTCGAACTTGGGAGGTTTGTACCCCTCGGGAAGTTCAACGTTCGGCTGGATGCAAAGATCCTCATAATTCAACCCTTCAATGCCTTTGTTTCCTTCCACGCCCTGGACCCGGCTAGTCAACTTTTTGAGCTCAGCTGCCAGGTTCTTGATGAGAGAGTCTTTGTCATCAGACTCTGGTGTGTTTGTAATGGGTTTGGTGTAGTGTGGCAAGGTTTCCACATATATGGGAGTGTGGTAGGGATGATCATTTGATGGTTCAGGGATGAGGAGTGGAGTGTTGTTGAGATGTGTGTTGCAATGAGTAGCGGGCTGTTTCTGCGGCTTTGGGATGTTTTGTGGAGGTATGGGGTGTTGAGCATTAGGAAAGTTGATTTTTTGAGTAGTGAGGGAGAATGACAGACTTGCCAAGTTCCGAACTTGGTCTAGTTCTTCTTGAAATTTCAGTAACTTTTGTTCGAGCTGAGCGGCACTTTCTTTGGATACCTGAACACCCTGAGGAACCTCTACCCTTTCAGCTGAGTCGTCCTTTCTGATGTTGTTCACGTTCTCCATCTTTGCTTTGTTCTTGCTTTTGATAGGACTTGGAGGAGGAGGAGGTGGAGGGCCCTTAGATCTTGTGGAGTAGGATGACGATGCCAGAATGCACGAACTAACCTTTTAGGGAGGGGAATAAAATAAAAGTAAAAACAACAAAAATGTAACAAGTTAGTACGGATTCTGTGAAAAATATTGCAATATTTAAACACATACAAGAATATAAATCGTGTCCTAAATTGGGTGCCTCGTTGTGCCCGAGGTAGGCCTAGCGACAAGTTGATTTGGAGAACTTATAATGCTAAGTGCCTCATTTTATTGATAGAAATAAGACGAATCCCAAAACGACACTAAAATTGCATAAAGTAAAACATGTCACTAATGGCCGTTGGCCTTATTACATTTCAAAGCGGAAAAGAAAGAAACTCCTAACTATTTGGTCCCAGAAGGACCTTCCCCAGACTCGGCATCTTTGGCTCCATCGAACAGCGTCACCAGCTCATGCAATCCCAGCAGAAGATAGGCCCTAGCCAAATGTCCTCCTTGGCAATTCTCGATCCTCCTGATGAACTTCCCTTCCAGCTCTACTAACCCTCGCAACCTCGGGTGAACATTGGTTACCATGCCGAATCTGGGGACTTCGTGCCTCATTTTCTGCAAAACAAAGCGTTAGTCCCTTACCCGCACCGAACTCGCCTATTTAAATCAATAATTAGCATAAACAACATTTAGTTCTCCAAATAAATGCACAGAGTATGGTGTTGTCCGTTTGGGTCCCAGGGGAACCCAGTGGACTTTGGATAAGGTTATCCTAAAGAGTCATTATGTGGACAACATAACTGACTCGACTAGGTTTGACAGTGATGCATGAACAGTTAAACAGGATAAGGTTTCTATGGGGTGCTAGACCGGTACCCTTGAGCGGACAACTTAAGAGGGAAAGGCACGGAACTGTCGACTGCACCGCTGATCGACTAGTTTTACCGCAAATATGCCTTTGCCAAATTTAGGGGGTAATAATATTGGAAGAGCTCAACCACTCATCAAGCATTGCTATGGTATTTGTTTGGCACGAGTAGAATATGATGTTGAAGATGCAATTACAAAAAATAAAACAGATTATCACGTATTTTCACGTTCATAATGGTTACAATAATTGCTCGAAATTACAACGGTATTGAAAGAAAGCAGTAAATGAAAGCATTAAAGAAAAAGGAAACAAAAAGACAAGTCAGTTTCGAATAAAGGTATTAAACAAAGCAATAAAGAAAACAATAAAGTCACATATAACATGAAGTGGTAAAAGCCTAAAGAATCCTCAGCGGAGTCGCCATGCTGTCGACGCCCCCTTTTTCTCGCGAAATCGGGTTTATGACATTTGGGAAGACAACTCTATTCCCGTTTGGGAATTGGGTTTTTGGATTTGAAGAGCCTCCACCTAATGATTAAGTGCATTAGGACACTAAGAGTTTTTGAGTTGGAAAATCAGAGTTCGGGTAAGGGCTAGAAATTATCTCAAAGGGAAGGTGTTAGGCACCCCTCAAGATCCACTAGTGTGGTTCCCGGCCATGCTATGTTGTGACTTTAACGCAAATAGATACACAAATGATTTTACACATATGGGTTGCAAATAGATACGTGACAAGTATGTGGGATCAAGGTCTAGATGATCTACAATTTGTTTAAAGGGGGGACTAAACGCAGAAAAGTAATCAATACATTGAATAAACAAAGAAAAAAAAATGGAAGAAAAGGAATAATGCAGTACAATTAAGGAGGAGTTTTGAGTAGTTGAAAAGACAGGATTTTATTGATATTAAACAAAGTTGTATAAGGAAAGGGGTCCTAGGTTTATACATCACATGGATCATCCACACAACACCGGTAATCAATCGTACGCGTAGTGTTATCGTGTGATCATCATCTCCATGTCTACCCTTCCCACCCCGTTAACGTATTAAGCGCGAAATAGTCTCGTTTACTTATAGCATGCTATTACCCATCCCACCTATCAGTCCTGGACGCTTTTAGGACTACTAATCCTAAAGGGGGGAAGCTTGGCTTTTCAGAGGTTTAAAAAGGTTAAAATAGTAAGGCGTTAAGCAAAACACATGAAAGCAGTTATGGGAGCACAAAACAATTAAGGCTCAGATAAACCTCCTTTAATCACAGAAAATCATGTGGTTTAGCATGTCTTACATGTACTGATTAGGTCGAAATTATGCTTAACGTTAGGCAGGGTGGTTCATTACATATTTTCAGGCAAGAAGTTCGCATTAGGCAACTTATCGAAGACCAGTGCAATTAATTAACTACATACTTGTTTGCCTACGTGATGACCTATAAGCATGGCATCCTGGTTTCAGGAATAAAGAAACAAACTGATTAAGAAAGTTGCCAATTTTAACAGAATGGTGCGAGTTCTGTAATTAGTGCTAATCTTAAAACGAGTGATTCAGATTTGATTGATAGTTCCTATAGGCATGCTTTCTAGCGTCGTTAATTTGAACACTTTTTACTGGCGTAGCAAGAGCGCAGAAATCCTATAGGCATGGTATCTGAATACTGTTATTTAATCCTATAAATAGGTTTGCCTAGTGACCAATGCATGCGTAGAGTCTGGATTTCTGGTTACTTTTAGGCGTGGTGTCCATATGGAGATGCAAAATTCCTATAGACATGGTATCTATATGGATGCATAAACCTGTAGACATGGTATCTATATGTGTAGAAGTGCAGAAACCTTATAGACATGATATCTATGTGTGATATGCAAATATGCAAAGCTGTAGGCAAGATACATGAGTACAGAAGTGTGGTAATTCCCTATGAGCATGATATCTACCCCTTTGCATGCATGGTTACCCTTCTCTTTTCACTAATCACCCCAGAGGTTATTACAAAGTTTTATTACAGACCAAGATGAATCGAAAACAAGAAATAAAATTACAATCAGAACTCTTAAGTTGCATCCAAGGAGCTTAATTCAAACCCAAGGTCTAACAATATGATATGAGCCAACTGCCAGGATCAGGTTCCAAAGCCTTCTCTTATCCGGGATGTGTCAAAGTTCCAAGGAGTTTCAAGAACTCCAGGCAATGCTCACACCCAGATATCATTACAGAACTGAGTTAAAATGCAGTGTGGAAGGGCCAGCCCTCCAATGTCCGAGTTCAGAGGGAGCTCAAGGTTCCAAGGCAAGGCTCATTGGAGGGGGGCAGAACTTAGAGTCTAGGAACAAGTGTAAGTGCAATAGAGGGATATAATGGATGCCAAGGCAGGCTGGTGGTCATGCCCAGCAACATAAAATGCTGGCACACCCTTGACCAGCCCACTAGCCAAACATTGGAGAGTCCAGGACCTATTGAAGGTCAAACCATGGCCTGGGCAGTAATTGGGATGCTGTCAGGCCAAGGTTTCAACTCAACACATAAGGGGGTTAGGGGTAGGGATTCATATGAAAGCAGAAGCAAAGAAAGAAAAATACTCAGCATAAGCTACGAAGCATGAACAGCAAACCACACAGAAGAATGAAACTATAGAATAAACATATAGGGATAGGGCAAAAGTTTAAATGAAAGGGCATACCAGTTTTTAGAAACAAGCAAGTATGGAGAAGCTGTAGACTCAAGGAAGCCAAGTTGCAATCAAGAAGCAAGAGTGTAAGCTTTTAGAAGAGAGTTGTGATGATTAAAAATCGTGTGTGTTTTAAAAAAAAATTGTGTCATGTATTTATAACGCAGAAGAGAAGCAGAAATAGGTAAGAAAATAGTTTAAAAATTAATCACACAAGGTTTCCCTGAGATTATTTGAGAAATAATCTCAAATCTAAACCAAACTTCAGAAAACCAGAGTTGATCCAGAAAAACCAAACTTATCAAACCCTTTTTTTTGTTTTTTATTTTTTATGAAGGAAACTAGACTTGTAAAAAAAAGTTCTAAGGTGAAAATTCTGCTTTCAGAGCAGTCCTAAAGATGAAGAAAGGAAATGAAATTTCAGAGAGGATTTTTAGGGTGTCAATCCCTGTCTTTGTGAGAAAGAACAGGTCCTATATATAGGGAATAAAATCTGCCGTGTGCTCCTTCAATTTCAGAAAAAAGAAAAACTTCTTTCATAACTGAATATGGACAGCTGTCCATTCCAGATTTTCTGTATATATTTTTGCCCTTTTTTACTTCTCAAATTGACCATTTTCAACCCAAAAATATGACCTAATTTCTAGTTTATTTGCATCTTAACCCCTTATCCTATCTCTAGAACATTCTCAGTCAGTTATACACAATATTCTCTCAGATTTAATCCCTATAATGCCCTGCCAGATCACCATAATTACCCCAAACACTCAGGGCTTAGGTCATTTGACCAACAGGCTTAGGCCCAAACAAATGGGCCAAGTCCGGCAACACACAGAATCCCAAACAGACGAATCGAAGATCGAATGACAAACATTGTAAAATTATAATTACTGAAATTTTAAAAACATGATTGAACTAATTATAATGCTAATGAACTATAATCTAAGCTTGTTAATTAACAAAAGACCCTAAACAAAATAATAATTAAACAAAAATAAACAGAAAATCTTTTCAACAATTAAATTAAAAAAAATGCAGTGTTTTTCTTCTTCTTCTTCTTCTTTCTTTAATTTTTGATAGAACAAACAAAACAAGATAGGAGGGACAAGAGAATACCTAGTAAGAGAGGAAGACGATTTGAAGTGAATCCCTGAAGTTCGGTCGGATTCTTGAAATTTTCGGAATGAACAAAAACCAACGTCAATCGATTGTTCTTGTCAAGAACAATCCATTGACGTAGGTTCTAGGTCAAAACGAGCGGTTGGGGAACGAAAACGGCCAGAGAAGGGAAAAAATTAGGTTTTTCAGATTTTAGATCTGAAATTGGAGAGAATGGGCGGGGATTTTGGGAGAATAGATGGTGGATTAGTGAATAGGGGGTATGAGGAGTGTGGAGTGTGAGTTAGGGGTTATTTGGCGACGGGCCGCCGCCGTGGGGCGATTTCCGGCGGCAGCGAGGGCTAGGGTGAGAGAGAGAAGAGAGAGGTGAGTTGTGGGAGGGTTCTCTAGGGTTTGGAGGGCGTGTCCTTCTGACAGATATAAGGAAGGTGGGGGATTAGTTCTCAGTCGTCCGATTAAACGAAATCAACGACTGAGATTTAAGTGTAATGAAACAACGTCGTTTGGTGTTTTAGGTGGGACTGGACCGGGTGAGGGTATTTGGGCCTAGCGGATGAAGGATTTGGGCCACTAAGATGCTTTTAGCCTAGTTTTGCTAAGACCATAACAAGCTGTTCAATTTTCCTCTTTTTTTCTTCTTCTTCTTCTTCTTCTTCTTCTTGATCTTAAATCTTAAATTGACTAAAAATCATAATTAAATCTTAACTTAACTCTAATTTTATAAAATTAACCTATTTACTATTTCTAATATTCAGATAATCAATTAACCTAAACTAACGAAAGAAAAATTCGAAATAAAAGCTAAAAATACAAGAACTTATGGCATTTTTTGTAATTTTTTTGTTTTATAATGCAATTAATTAACAACTTAACCTTAAAAAATGCAAATAACAACTGAAATGCAATGAATGAAATTTGAACATTTTTAGGATATTTTTCATGATTTTAAAATGTTAAACATGCAACTAAATGCCAACAACAATTAACAAAACCTTCCTAAAAATTCTATAAAAATAAAAATAATTAGGAAAAATCTATTTTGCGAATTTGTAGGAGTATTATTATTCGGGCAAAAATCACGTGCTCACACCATTGAAATGTTATAATTTCAGGGCTCGAATACGTTGAGACATCTATTAAGATAGAGAAATCACAACAATCTCATTACATTTGTTTGATTCTCGACTAAACATTTAGTGTAATATATTTAAAAGTTTAATACCCACTACGTGCTATAGCATTTGACATAGAAAATATTCAACCTACTCTCTTTAGTGTATTTCATATGAACAGCAGCTTAAAAATCTGAAAGAACTGAAACCTTACCATTTTTGATTTAGTGGAGAATCTAAAAGAACCAAATGAGAAAAGGCCCAAAAAAAGAGGACATAATGAAATGGAGAATCAAATGGAGAAAATTCCAACTAAAATCTTATTAATTAAACAAGTTTCTCACAAAGCGACGATGACATTTTCTAAATGGGCCAACATGTCTGATTTGCTCGAGGCTTGAGTCTTATTTTCTGATGGAAAAGTTATTTAAACCACGAACTTCTTTTCCTTACTTCCTTTAAACATATTTCAATCATTTTTCTACTATTTTTCTACTATTTGATGGCGACATCCTTAGTATTTTCAACTATAAAATTATTCCCTCTCTATCAAAATTCTAGCTTTCCAAACATTCCAAATCCAGCAAAGGAAAAGCCTTTTTGTTAATAAGGCGTCGCAAATATAGCAAAGTAGAGGGACCGAGATATTGGGAATTTAGATTATAACAACTTGTATAGTATAGGGTACTTTAAATTAATCGCACTTGCTATTTTAATTTACTAGTTTTAGGATATGCGCATTGCGCGTGTACCCCATCTCAAAGAGTAATATTTTATTTAAAAAAATATTTAAGTTATAAAGTAAAAATTAAGAAAAAAAATATAAATTCCTATAAATAAAATAAAATTGTTTACTTTGTAAATTTTACGCTTTATAGCTAAGAATTCAGATACTCCCTTTGTTTCAATTTAAATGACACACTTTTCTATTAGCCCGCTCCAAAAAGAATGACACGTTTCTACAATTGAAAATACTTCAACTTTAAAATCTTCATTTTACTCATTTTACCCTTAATGAGAAGTTTTTAATGGCCCCACAAAGCTTTTACCCCTTAAGCTTTTAAGACCATAAGTTTCAAAAGTTTTTTTTCTTAAACTTCGTGCCAGGTCAAACTAGCTCATCTAAATTGAAACGAAGGGAATATAATAAGCTCTCAAAGGATTAGCACGAGATACAATATAATGTAGCACACATAAGACAGCTGTAAAGCCAATTTTCAAAGATGGTTCTAAATCTTATCTTTGAAATATTATATTTTAACATTTTTGAATAATAAGTCAATAAAATTTCGATAAACAATGATCCAAAACTGTTGCAATCACAGATTTTCAAAACTAGTTTAAATCGCTAATATTCAAAAAACAAATAAGTGTCACGACCCGGATTTCCCACCCTCGGAGTCGTGATGGCGCCTACTAGTGAAAGCTAGGCAAGCCAACCATTTGTATTATTTACCTTTTTTCCATTTTAATCCTTTAACAATTAAGAACCAACATCATATAAACAACGGAATTTAATAAGCGGAAGACTGAAATGTAATATTTTAATAATGATACCAATACCAATCCACAACATAAACTACCCAGAACTGGTGTCACAATTTCACAGACTGTCTAGGAATACTACAAATAAGGGCCCGAAAGATAAATACAACGCTGTCTCTGAAATACATAAAAGAAACATAATGAAAGGATAGAAGGAGACGCCAAGGCCTGCGGACGCCTGCAGGACTACCTCGGGTCTCCAAATGGACTGAAGGCAGCAACCCAAAGCTAAGGTCCGTATGCTCCAGTACCAGGATCTGCACAAAAGAGTGCAGAGTGTAGTATCAGCACAACCGGCCCCAGGTGCTCGTAAGTGCCTAGCCTAACCTCGACGAAGTAGTGACGAGGCTAGGACCAGACTACTAAATAAATCTGTGCAGTTCAACCATGTACAACGAAAAATAAAGGCAAAACTTTACAATTAAAGATAGGAAGAGGGAAACATGCTGCGGGGAACAACAAGTAGCAACAGAAACTAACAGTTAAATGTAAAGACCACCATAACTCAATTATCAATAGAAATCAGGAAATCAAAGACAAGTGTACGACATCACCCTTCGTGCTTTTAATCTCGTCCTCACCAAAAATCAATAAAATCGGCACGGCATCACCCTTCGTGCTTTTACTCTCGTCCTCACCAAAAATCAACATAATCGGCACGGCATCACCCTTCGTACTTTTACCTCACATAATCATGGCACGGAATGATCCTTCGTGCATTATCACTCATATAAAGGCACGGAATTGTACATCGTGCGGCACGGCATCACCCTTCGTGCTAGCTACAATGAAAGACTAGCTAAGGAAAATAAGAAAGAAGGCTTCAACCTAAACTCAGCAACCTAAAGGAGAAATGGTCTTATAACAACAGTCTCAAGACAACATTGTATGCACTCCATAAGAAAGTGGCACCTACCGTGGCTAATGAACGGAAAATAAAAATAAAAATTAATACTTGAGATCACATGAGTTACACGAAAATTTTGGCATGCTTGGGAACTAAGATAAGCTAAGCACGCATGCAACAAGCGGCAGAACGACCAGAAGAAGTAACAGCCTCATAAGAAGTCAGTATGAAGCTCTCACCGAATTGTAGTTGTGGATGTGAATCATACCTATGTGGAAGGGAGGTTATGAAAGAGATAGAAGATACGAATGCGAGATTTTAAGTAAGTGAGGTAAAGG